>NC_056732.1:388517640-388621803 GCF_019279795.1 Protopterus annectens | reverse complement strand
GGCCTTTCTTACCACTGCAGAGACATGGTGATTTAAGGGAAGGTAAGTGTAAACCTGTGTGCCCAGGTCTCTCATCCCAGAATTATGTACTTAAGGTTTTGCTATTGATGTGCTACAAAGCAGGGACATTGCTGGTACTGAAAGGAATGATAATGCATATATCTGCATGGATTTTAACGCTATGATTGTGTCAACAGTCATTTAGTCATGTGTGACCCTCTTGTATGATGTTGATGTAATTTGAAGAGTCTATGACTGCTCCCAGTTTGTAGGCATCAGTAAACCTCGACAGCCACAGACATTCACTTTGTGTTTGTTCATTGGATAAATGGATTCCAAAACTTAGAGGGCCCAGGACTGAACCCTGGGGAACACCACCACTGTTCTGACTATAAGTGATATCAGTGAGCTAGTTAGTCACCCCTGTAATGATATTACTGTTGATGGCTAGCTGGGTGGGTTTGCCAATGATGCCTGAAATGGGATAGTGTCAAATGACTTGACTAAGTCCAGATGGTTCTATGCATATATATCCCCTTATCCAGGTCATTGGTGACTGCCTCATAGATGTCCACCAGGTTTAACAGGCATGATCTCCCTATCACAGATCCAAACAGTGTAGGGTCAAGTGTTTTTAGATTGCCTATATCTTTGCTGATGCAGTCTATGATGAGTTGCTCCATGGCTTCACAGATATGGCTAGTCAGGCTAATAGGTCTGTAGTTCCCGTGGTCAGTGCATGCAACACCTCTGTGCAAGGGAATAACAGTAGCCAATTTCCAGTCAGCTGGGATGCAGCCGGTGTTTACACTATGACTGTAAAGAGTTTCCATTGGTGTTGGTAGCCATGTTAGATACCATGTAGCACACAGCCTGGGATGTTGGCAGGTGCAATAGATGCTGTGTTTATCACCTTAGAGGCCATTTAGTACTTGTTCTTTAGAGATACAAGGTTTGTAACAGGTTGTAGAGATGTCATGGTGTACGTGTGGTGGGGACAGGGTAGTGCAGTTGTCACAGAACCTGTCGGCCATCAGGTTAGCTATGTCTACAGGCTCATTATATGTAGTATCATTATGTATGAGTTTGGCAACAATGTGGGCCTTTCCTTTTACGTTATGCATGTAACTACACAATGCCGTGTGGTTGTCCTTTGTGGAGGAGGCTAATTTTGCTCCATACTTTGTTTTGCAGGACTTCACAACAACACTTATTTGCCTGTTTAGGGGGTTCCTCCCTCCTAATGTGAGACACCAATGTCTACATCTTATTGTAAAGGCTAATAATGGCAGCTGTCTACCAGGCAGGTTTGCTGTGTCATGAGGAGCTCGTTTTGCCCCTGTCAGGTACAGGCGAGTCAATGCAGTTGTATAGGTGCTTGTATAAAGCATTGGTGTGGAGCTCGGCATAGTTGCCTATTCCATCTGAGGGGGGTGGTGTAGGCAAGCTGTTTCTACCATCCCATAGTAGGTTATAATCTGCTTTGTTGAACTTTATTACTTTATATGCTTCAAGGGGGTGGGGGTGTCAGGTGTGATATTTCATTTGAATGAGACCAATTTGTGGTCAGGTCTCGGCAGGGAGGACCTCACAGTGAAGGATGCACACTGGTCACCCATTTTGGTAAGCACCTGATCAAGTATGTTGTCTCCCCTTGTGTGGGTGTCAACTCACTGGTCCAGGGCATTGTAATTAAGGAAGTTGACTAACCTCTGGGCAAAGTGAGTTTGAGCATGAGTAATCTACCCATTTGGTGGGCGGTTAAAGTCAACCAAAACCATCTTGTTTGATGTATCTTGATAAACTCAAGTAGTTCCACTTAAGCACAGTGGGTGTCCTGAATCATGGAGTTGCTCCTGTAGCTGGCAATGGCTTTATTAGGTCCCTACAGTCAGTCAGTAACACCAACAGTTTCTTCAGGGAATCATACTGCCTAACCAATCTAGATGTGTATCTATCCTTAATGAATATGGATATACCACCTCCATTACTATGCACGCTTTAAGTTTGAAGTCTGAACGTGTGGAAGGAGGTGTAGCCTGGTATGGTTGTGGTGCTCTTCACAGCCTTGACCCAGGTGTCTGTGACTGAACAAATGTCTGCATTCAAGGTGGGGATAGCTTCCACTGAGTGGTGTTTAGTGGTGACATTCCTAGTGTTTAGCAGTATAACCATGATGTTATTTGTAGATGGGGTTTTTCATTTGAAAGTTTTTCCTTCTGACACTGCCTAAAATGTGCTCTATGGGGGTGCCAACAACCTTGGCCAGTTGCCAAAATCCCAGGGATGACAGATGAAGACCATCTCTGGCAAAGCACTGAGGTCTGTTGAGCAGGTAATCCCAGGCTGACAGGTAGTGGATCCTTTTACACATTTGTATGGAGCCGTCATCCTATGTGATGGTAAAATGCAGCTCAAGGCCAAGGGCATACCTGCCTGAGACACATAGTCTGTCAGCCCAGTCATATCTCTGCAGACAGTCCAGAGTGGTATGTCTCAGGTCATACACACCAACAGGAACTATGACATAGTCATAACAGTACCTAATGTTGACAGACTTGAATGCATATCTGATATGTCGTATCCTGGCACCTCACAGAAAACTGGCTGTGACCTTTCCCTTGTGTACCCTGGTGAGAGGCACATCAGTGTGTCTCATGCTGTAATCACTTATGAGTAATATGTTTGATTTTGTGTTTTACCTTAGGTGTTTCACCAGTGAGACAGTGGTGCATGAGCTATTATAGTGAGACAGTGGTGCATGAGCTATTATTTGTACTGTGTTCTGCAGAGGTATGATTATGTGTAGTGAGCTTACATTTGGATTTCTGAGGTGTCTGGTGTTTACTTATGTGTCTGGTAAAGACCTCCACACATGTAGGTATGTGTGATGTGGGTTTGGGTGGGGTAGGATGTGCTCCTTCTGCTCATTTACTTCTCTGCAGTCACAGCCATTGTCATTGGCATCTGACTGACTAAATTTGCAGAAGATTGGAAATTAGGAGCTGTTGTTGAATTCCACGCTTACTCAACAGTTATTCAGGATGGGCTGACACAGGCATTCAGTTGTTGTCAGAGGCATGCACTAACAATAAAGGCAAAGGAGTGCACAATACTATCTCTTGGAAAGTCATTCACCCTTGGTAACTAACATATTGACCACACACCCGCAATAGTTGACCAAGTAGTTGGGGACTTACGGATACATAGATAGTAATCTAGTGTCCGACTGTCATGGGTTGGTAATATTTGGGGATGCATTCTATGTTACGCAACCTATAAACAAAGATATGCCATGTAAATCCAAGATAGTCACTGTTCACTCTATTCGGCATTCATCACACCTACCACTGAGTGCATTGTCACCTTTGGTATGTAACTAACCATACATATCTGACAAATGTGACATCCACAGAGATTCCACAGTAAACCAATACACAGTGTACATAACGTGTCATATGCAGATCACATCAAGCCCATAACTATGTATTCTGTCTCCAACATGCTTTGGAAGGGAGGTGTATGCCTACTATGCAGGAAGGTGTCAGAACCCACTGTGTACCTCCTGCATATCCAAAAACAGACTAGCACGAGAATTGCCTCTCCTACACACCTACACATTGACTGTGGTATAAACAGGACATGCTGGTCAGACAGGTATGTAGCCCAGGCACTACACCCAGTATGTAACAGGCACCCAATGCATGTGAAGCACAGTTCCGCCGTAATGCAAATTATGTGCAGGTTACACGACAGGATGGAGAACTTGACAGTTATAACTGCTTTAGGACAATGTTTTTAATGGACACAGGGAAACTGTGGATGATGATTCACCTTGCACTCTCCGGCTTGTCCATGTGTTAGCTCCCATAACCCTGCTTACACTTATCAAGGGTGACGGACCTTGTCAGAGTTTAGGGATGCATGGCTAGGATGAAACACAGCCTGTTTTTTTAGCCTATTATACACATATGACCCCATGGAGCCCAGCAACTATACTGTTTTACCTTTTTGATGACATTTTTCTTCTGTGCTGTCATTCCATCCTGTGCTCTGTTGTTGATGGGTTTATTGTAGATGTGAACTCACAGGTCTGTCCTACACATCCTGAATGTGAAACATAAACAGTGCCATGATGCAGCTTTCATTGTGTGACTACACAGCCATTACAACAGCATCCAGTGTAAGATGCACAACATAATGTGGTCTGCACATTACACATGGCAGTGTTCAAACTGTGTGGCTGACCAGTACTAGTAGAATGTCAAAGGCATCAGTGGATGAAACAACTGCATATGAATGTGGATAGTCACCCTGTGCGTCGGACACAAAATCTTCATTTCCCTGCATCAATGACAGTGATGACAGGGATGTGGCACAGGTATCATCACTTGCACAGGGTGTTGTATGGGAGTGCAGGAGGCCTAGGCTGACCCAATAGGTTGGCAAGCATGTGTGTGATACAGAAAAGGGAGCAGGCTAGATGGAGCATGTAAATGTGGCGTGTATGTGTGTAGGTGACCTGAGTGTGACAGTGGTAAGTGTCTGCGTGAACACAGCCAAGCTCAGTGGTAGCCCTACATGAATGTGTGTTGGACAACTTTGAGCCGTACATGGTAGAGCTGACAGTTCATCATCTCTGCCCCGAACATGAGAACTGTCTCTGCCAGGAGTTTCACTGGCACCTCCATGGCCAAGGTCAGATGCTGGGCTACTACTTGAGGGTGACTGCTGTCTGCTGGGACCATGTCCTCCATGGGACCACCCAGGAACATGAGGCCATGGCCTGCTATGTTTAGGTGTGGAGATCACACTCCCCTCTGGAGCCCTGGATGTACTGCCTCAACGGAACCGTAATTGTGCTTGGCCACTTGGACTCTCAGCAGATGTGCTGACCTACGTTCTCAACTCCAACCAGACGTTCCATCACAGACAATATGGTTTCCAAGGCAGATAGTGTGCGATCTCTCTCAGACCAACGTCTTTCCACTGCTTCAGTCAACTGATCCTGGGTATCAGCAAAGCGGAGGAAGCAGTCATGGATTTCAGACTGTGCTGCATCCATAACTCTGAGCATTCATTTAGAATTCCTTTCGGAACATGCTTGTGCCTCCAGGACGGCCGTAAACATATGCCAAGTGACACTTGATGAGACACCTGCAACAGGTGGTGGAGGGGACAACAGGCCTCCTCCGAGCACCCCTATCAGTCCGCCTGTGTAGAACCTCATCAACTGTTTGGCTGTGGCCCGTGTCATCAACACTGACTGCAGCCACAGTAGCCATACTTCCCTGTTCAATGTCCCCACCCTCTGACTATCCAATATCTGTGGCCTCAGGGGACTGGGTATGCATAGGCATGCTGACTGTGTATGGTGATAATAAGGGCAGATGAAGGATGTGAACATCTGTGACAGATTCAGCCCCTGCAACCTCCTGCTGTGCCTCACTTTGGTCGCTGTCATCATCAGAGTCTGAAGAGACAATGACTTCAGGTTGTGAAGGGTGCTACGACCAACATCCCAGGTCACCTATGATATTAAGGGGAAAGCATCACATTAATACCTGCACTACTATGCTTTGCAGTACTATGTTTCAATATATGTTAAGCTGTATACATTGCTGTTACTATTATAGACTTGTACAACCCACAGTCTGAGATAGTAGGATCTGAGGTCATTAATTTCTAACTCAAATTTGTAAATATTTCAGAAAAACTCATTAAACTGGACTGTCATTAGCTATACATAAATTATGTACACTGTTGACATTCTGCAGAACTGATCTCAGTTTACAGGTATGGCCATCTGAAAAGTTCTGTCAGTACTGTGAAATCGATCACTGTGGTCACACCTACAAGACCTAGGTATGACCACAGTGTGTACAGTCAGAACATATCTCCACATTTTTCAGTCATGCAGACAGTACATGTATCCAGCCAGCAGGCCTGGGATGACACTTTAGCTAATACCTTGAAGTAAATCTACATCTGTGACAAAATATTTCATGCTTACCAGCGGCAGGGGTATGGCCTCTTCCTGTTCCTGATGGTCCTGAAAAACAATTGAGGGAGAAGTAATGTAAACAGTACCATATGTGACAGTATAACATCGGTAGTACATCCAAATATCCCCCAGTTACAGTAGCTGCTATGATAACAGATATGTGGGTCACAATCTCTGCATGAGCTTAAAACTGCAGGTAACCTACTTCCCCTCACCCCATAAAACACCTGACACCCATGTAGAACTATGTATAGCCTGACATGCTAAATATTACAGTATTCCAATGTTGATTCAACTAAACATACTTGGACACTCCTCTTGGGTGGAAATGGTGGCACCCACATCCATAACATATGGTGTAATGGAAGCCTGGGAGCTGTCCTGTGTTGCAGGGTTCACCATGTATTCCTCAGTGGCTGTCAGAGGTTGTTCCACTGCAGGCCCACCACCAGTGGCCTGACGATCCCTGGCCACATCTGCTGCCCTTCTGCGTACTGAGTGGATCATATCTGTGGCACAGTGTTGCACTTGCTCATATGTGCGATTCTGATGCCCCACAGTGTTTATGTTATGGACTAGTTCATCTCAAAAGGTATGTCGCTCCTGCTTATTTGCCCTCCCTCTGGGCAGCAGGACTTGGTAGTGTTGTTGTAATGACTCAATTTTGAGGTTGTTTTCCACCTTAGTGAAAGGTGGGCGATGTCCAGCATGCATGCTATCACCTGAAATACAAAATAATGAGAATGCATGTAAGGATCACATACATGGGTGCACAGTATGTACAGATATAGCAGTTAAGGAAGGCTGTCAGTCTTCTGGTTCCCTAAATCAACCAGAATCCCTTAACAAAAATTAATACTTCCAAAAGAAAAAGGTGGATTGAGCCTCCCTGATTTTAGTCTTTACTATAATATAATAATTGCAAGCCGTTTAATCCAAATTGTGAACTAGGAGCCATTGGTCGATACATGGACCCCACTCTCGGTCAAAATCTGGTGCAAGTATATACAATCACTCAAATTAAATCCTCACTCTGTCCTATATTTAATGCTTGACAGTGACTACAAATCTAAAATTCTACCTACATTAAAAAAATAAAATTAATATCTTTCAAGCATTGCTACGTACTATTAATCTACAGGATATTCTTCTTCTTCTCCAATCAATTCACCTAAACCCAGATATAAACAATAATAAAGTGATAGACCTATCTAGCCTTCCTATAATGAAACATGCCACGGTATTGCATTTTTACCATTCCAAGAACTTTGCTGCTTTTAAAGAACTTTTTGGGGCCCCAATTAGATATGACCCATGTTAAGACAACTTAATTTATTAATAAAACAAAAATTTGCAAACACCAGAGTGAGTGAACAAGATGTAACTCTAGCACAATCAATTATCAAAACCCTTTCCCTTAGGAACAAAATGATATTTCATGCTTACAAGCTCTTGATAAACATCAAATAGTTACAATCGCTCTTATACTCCAATTACTGGGACGACATTCAAGGTGAAATTTCTACTGAGACCAAATATGAAGCTATTCAGAATACCCTTAATCTAACCCTTTTCAAGAATTTGATTTATACCCAACTTATGATCAATAACTCCTACTATACTCCTGCGGTTCTATTAAAATTTGGGTACAACAAAAACCTAACATGTCCTTTTTGTTCCCTCCAGCATGCAGATTTACTCCACATCTTTTGGAGTTGCAAAAATATATATAAATTATGGTGCTCTCTTAGAGCTCAACTGGAAAAAAATGGAGTATGAGAAGACCACCTTTTCCTGGCAAACCACAATCCTCAATATTATTCCTAAACCTATAACAGGTGTTCGGAGACACATCTTAATAACTGTGTGTGCTCTTCTCAAATACTTTATAGCTAAGAACTGGGTAAAGCCCTCAATAATCTCTTGGGATTATTTTAAAATTATGGCAATTAAGTATATATCTGCACATACATTTTGCTCTAACAGTAAAAAGAAAAAAATACTGTTTCCAGAAATACTGGTGCAGTCTCTTTGACTTAATTCAATCAAAATAATTGTCATACAGCAATCACTACTATTAACAGAATCTGTAAAGACCTTTGTGTTCATACTTTTCAGCCCCATAGCAAGTTAATGCTGATGATAATCTATTGTCAGTCGCACTAGTATGATGTCCCTCTACACATTTGTTAAGGCATCCAAGTTGTAAATGTTATGATTAGTGTTGTCTCACAATATACCCCCTTTTTCTTCTGTATTCTACTCATTAATCAATCTTACATTCTTTCCTCTAACCATTGTTAATTCTCCTGTTAAATATGGACAAATTATAACTTTTCTTGTATCACATTAGTTCTTTATAAGGGGTCTCTTCACTACTTTTTATCCCTAGGTTCTTGTTTTTCATACAGCTACCCTGGGTGTTTAGGATAGAAGTATTTCCTTTATCATCTTGTATTTTTATTTTCTTTTTCTTTTTTATTGCCTTGCTGTTATGGAATATGTCTGCTTGTTACATGGTAGCAATCCTTTTGTATAGCAAGACTGATAATTGTATATAATGTATTATGTTGTGTCTTGATATGTTTTTGGTTTTTTTTCTGTTATAAATTTTGCAAAACTAATAAAAATTATATTTGAAAAAAAAAAAAAGGAAGGCTATCAGTATTCCCGGCTTGATTACACATCTCATACGGAACAGTGTGGCAGCCAAGGAGGCAACTAGGATAGTGGCAGTAGTGACCTACACTTGCTTGTGCCATGACAGATACACACTCAACACAGGAGTCCACTTGTAGTGTGGCCCATAGCAGGAGAGCCCCCCTAGTAATATACGTCTATAGTTCAATGGCAAAACATAGCTGTGTTGTATTACAACTGTTAACAAAGGCAATATTCAGGAGACCTGTGTCCCTAGTTAACAGACAGCATTAAACCCTTGCTGTAGCCCACATCCACTGTAGGTGTTACACAACTGCAGATCAATGGCATGTCACTGGTACAGTTCTAAGAAAAGCTTACTTATGTAATCCCTATTCCCTGCAGGTATATTAAAACAGGTCTATATCACAACGTCGAACTGATATAAGTTCAAACATTGTTTTATCGAAACCTAAAGTCTGATACCCAACAATAATGAAAACACAGAACAGCGTTTTTTTTTCCCAGTGAAAAAATTGCTGTTCCGTGACAAAAAAAAATAAAACTTAATCTAAAGTGGGGGGGAGCTTTGCCCCCCACACCCCCCAACATGGGGGGACTGTGCCCCCCATCCCCCCTACTTAAATATACCAACTCTGAGATTTCACCACAGTGGAGGAAATTGCAAAGCCCCAAAAACAGCCCACCTGGGGGAAAAAATCGATGTGCCATGGCTTCGCTATTTTTGAATTTCGGACTTTAGGGTTTGATATTACAACGTTCAAACTTATTTTAGTTCAACGTTGTGATATAGACCCTATTAAAACATATGCATCATGTTGAATAAGCATGGTTACATACCTGATGGAGTAATTTACTCCTGTTTTGAAAGATACAGATATATACATGTTGTGACAATGTGTTCACCTTAGAAAGTAACTCTCAAACACAATGGTTTCCCTGGCTAGGAGTTTGGCTTTTTAAGATGGTTCTTAGTAGCAGGTGATTTCTTCTGAACCAGTCTGTGGTTGAGTCATGCTAATTGAAGCATACACAGCTGATATGCAGTGTAATCAGGCAATCTCATGCAACTATTGAAGGAGATATAAGGCGTCAATGCAGAATTAATCCCCTTCCTCATATGATGGGGTGCAGATGCTGGGTAGAAATACTACGTCAGCACAAAGTGGGTGTTTGTAGTAGATACGTATTACATACATTTGTGTGCTACAGGCTGCAGCTGGAAGAGGCTGTAGAATGTGGAGGACAACAACACTTATGAGTAACAGCGTGACCGGTGGCTACTCTGGTATACAGCCAGAGCCTGATTGGGGGAGCCCATCCCACAGGATATTGAGGTATGTGTTTAAGGTAAGTATGTTAGCCGAAAGTATCATTAACAGAGTAAAAGGCAACATGTCTGTTGTGTCCTTGAACAATGTAGGGGGTAAATTTACCATTATGTCAACCATTTGGACAACTGCCAAGTCATATGTTACGTTATGGTAGTCGTCTGGAACATGTGTGCTGGCAATCCTTGTTGCTAGCATGACCTTCATATGTGTATGTTACTTGTGCAGCTGTACTTATCTGTAATATCAGTAGCAAATGATTGTGTGCTGCAGTCTGATATTACTGGGCCTCCTTTGTATTACATAACTTAAAATACTCTGTGAAAGCATAGTAATGCATGACCTGACACTCTCTGAAATTTCTAGTGATGCAATAGGGATATGTCAACTCTGTTCCTATCTGCAGGCCTTTGACTTCCATCATTGAACAGCAACATTCCATGTGAAATTAATTGGGTGGAAAAATAGTTGATGACCGTCATTCATTCCAGAATTCACAGTGGTCATTTACACATACAAGTATTTTAAATGCTACACATCACTGGGTTTGAACCCAGGACCATGTGTACCAAAGATTAATGTACTGAAAAATATAATAGAACCAAACCACAGCCAATATCCAGAAAAAAGAAACTTTTAATGATACAGGGAAGACAATAGAGTTAAGAGTATCTGCTAATTGTAACACTAGTAATCTTGTTTATCTGGCATACTGTATAGTATGTTCTTCATATTATATAGGCAAAACCAGCCGTATGTTTAAGCAAAGGATGAGAGTACATATTTATGATATACACAGGGGGCAGATAATAATGCTTTGGCCAAACACTTGGCCAAGTATGATAGTACACACACATTTAGATTTATGGTTATAGAAATAGTTAGAAACAATGAAAGGAGAGGGGATGTTGCCAGTAGGACAGAAGTGTCTGAATTAGAATGGATAGTCAGGATGAGAGCTACAATGGGGAAGGGGCTCAATGATAAGGCTTCCATAAAGCCAGTTTTGCAGGCAAGGAACTTAGTAAGATGACAATTTGTATTTATGTTTTTAAATTTTAATTGTCTCGTTAATGGTTTTACTTGACTGTTAATTACACTGGAGTTTTTAATTGGTTGGAATATATTTTAAATAGTATAGTAAAGAGATGTGTTGTCTGATGAAGAGTCAAAATCTGTCGCAAACGCGCACACCATTAAAAGTTTCTTTTTTTTGTTGGATACTGGCTGAGGTTTGGTTCTATTATATTTTTCAGTACATTGGCGGAACCATTTGCTTGCACCACATTCTGTTTCTTCTTTTTTACCAAAAATTAATGTTTTCAAAGCATTGAGTGACTGTTAAAGCAGGTGTATTTTTCAACATATAATTGCACACTTACAGGCTGTTACATACCTCATTTACACACATTATTATGTGCATGGCTTTATATGGATGTATTTCTCCACCAGAGTCTCAGTTAAACACCTATTTTGTCATTAATGTTTTCGCAGGTGTATTTTTAAATGTTGCAGGTAGAAGTGCACATTTACCTGCTGTTAAAGACCTCACTTACAACCATTATTCTGTGTCTGGCTTTCTAGTGATGTATTCCTGTAGCAGACTCCAAGTTACACTCCCATTTTCCATTACTCTCTAAGCAAATTTGTGCGATATGGTGCTATGTGCAGCCCTGCTTAAACACGCTTAATGACAGTAACTTGGTAGTTGGTATGTTTTGCTTATACCACCTATGTTAATTAACAGCTGTGGGGCTTAGTGGGTTGATGCACTGGTCTGCAGGTGCAATGGTCCTGGGTCTGAAATAGGGCACGGGTGTACATTTTGAACGTGATTATTATTATTTTACACACATATATGAATATAGCACCATTTAGCTGAGCATAGCAATGCAAAAAAATCTTTAAAGAAATGAAAAATGCGATAGGACAGTGGTGAAATGGGGTGCAAGCAGTGGGAAAAACATAGTGAAAGGTAGGTGGGTATGTGCAGGAATGGTACAGGAAAGAGCCACAACTATCTATTTCTTGTACAGCAACAACTGTGCACTTTAACAGATTTTGTAGCTGAATTTGGACCCTCACCCTCAGAGAGAGGGGTGAGGAAAACATAAGTGCGTTTTCAAGCCAGTTGGACCGAATTGTGTGTCCAGTGGACACATGTACAAAATGGAGAGCTGTGTATGGGACAATATTTTTTTGAGACAGGTGCCCATTTTTCATTTTTTTTAAGGTGAGAGTGGAATTTTGGGGAAGGGACATAGATACATGTGGGGGAGATAAGTTGGGAAGGTGAGGAAGCCTTTGCAGACAAAAAAGACAGACAAGACAGCAGACAGGGTTGGTGTGTGACACAAGAGGGGGGTGAACACCTTGGTTGGGGAGGGTGTTGTGGAATCCCAGTCCCATGGATGTCAGACACAGTAGCAGTGTGACTCAAATCCTCACCCGAGAGACTGTCAACACTGTCCCTTCACTGCTCCTGTGGAGGCAGTGGTTGACGCTGGTGTGCAGAGGGAGACTGCCCCACCAGGATGGACAATATGCTCGCCATCCAGCATAAGAATGCACCGATAGTTTGGCGCAGTAGCCAATGCCCCATGCCTGGCAGTTCCTCATGGTTGATATAATAACCCCCTCCACTTCCACTCCCAGAGGGGAGACTAACCCCAGGCTCTGGGGTAGAACTACCTGATGGCTCAAGTAGTACAGGGGCAGCAGAGGGTGCCCCACCAGGTTGCAAGCCCAGATGTTCTGTCCCAATGCCTCGGCCGGGGGGGTGGGGGGGGCAAGGTAGGTGGATAACCTGGAACCAGCCTACCTTGTCGCGCTCTAGTAAATTAAATATAAACATAAGGTAAAAATAAACATAACCAAACAAATGTTAGTATTAACATAATAGACAATAATAATGATTAATTAAAAGAAATATAGAGGAGTATAATGAACACAATAAATAACATAAATGAAAGTATATTAACAGCAAAGCAACAGGCAATTATACATAAGGCCAACATAAGAGGTAGTTACAAATAATAGATTAATATCCAATCATAATAATTAATAAATTGAGAGGGGGAAGGGTGAGAGGAAAAAAAACAGTAACTTCGCAGGTAATATTACTACACAGACTACTGCTACATACTTGTACATATCTAAAATTTCAGTTGTGAGTACAGTGACTGCAAATATTTTATAAGTGATGTTGCACCGTAGTTCTCAGCCTGTTAGCTTGGGACATTATGGGCCAAGCCCTACCAAATGATGGTACAAAGGCACAGCTGCCGGGAACATTTTTACATAGTGTGCCCATACAGTAGTAGCAAGGTGTCCTTATAATGGATTTGCCAATAACTTGCATTCCAAGTAATGTCATGTATCTGCTAATCAAGGACCAGACATATGGGGCAGTAGAGATTACATTCTGCAAAACTTGTGACAGTTGAGAGGTATGTTCGTGTACACTAATTACACTAGACAGGTAGCATTTCTCAGTTGGCTGCCATGAGATTAGAACCCACAAGCAGCTATTACAGGAATAATGTGGATTTTTTAGAATATAATGAATTCTCAAAACACCATCTTCTTTGAGACTTTTATTGCAACATTTCTGTGAAATCATAGATTTACACACATGCACAGCTGTGTGTGTTATCAGATTGGAAGCTAAATGCAGTGACCACATGAAAAATTAGCACTTTATTTGTAAACATTAGATGTTCTTTGTGTTTCACTGTTGCAGTCATCAATTTTGTGTTATCCCTGCCAGGGTAGCCCTCGGCCGGCCTGAATACCAGACTTAGTATTTCTGTGTCGGTTGCTGTCGCTTGAGGACTGACGTCAGGTCATCAGTACTGTAAAGTAAGGCAGCCTACGCCATTACATCAGTCTTTCTTGCCATGGAGCCCAGAGCAGAAGCAGTTCGCACGAGTGCCAGTCAGCCGCTACCTGAGTTTTCGTCTACCGAATTGAAGTTGAAGTCTTCTAAAGCTAAATACCCCATTGGGGATCCTTTTTTCTTGCACTGACCGATGTCAGAAAAATTAATAATTGTCTTGCCTGTGGAAAGCAAATACCACACCAAGACTTCCACTCTTACTGCTTGTTTAGGCCCAGACCACGACGTCCCCAGTTGTTGCTTCTGTGCTTTGTTCAACTCCAGAACTATCCATTGTTGGGCCCTTATTGTAGCCAGATATTTTTGCTTACAGTCCTCAAATTCCGATATGGCTTTGGTAAGCCATCCAGCAGCAGATCTTCCGAAAAAACATAAAGATAAAGACAGAGACAGACTGCACGGGTCCAAACCTACTGACGATGCTTCCGTTAAGCTAGTCGACAGTTCTCCGGTACTCAGTGAGGGGCTTTCGCAGCCCCTGATGCCCGCTTCTGTTGATTCGCAGGCCGCTACCGAGACCCTTTTGGAGTCCAGTATGCCACAAAATTCTTCTTTGACTAAGGATCATGCGGTCGTCTCTACCTTGGATGGGTCCGGAGTCACTGAGCAGGCACCTGCTTCCGAGGAAGTCCTTCACACTACCGAATCTCGACACAAACTGACTTCTTCTTTCGCGCCTACCGTTCTTTAACAAAATGACCAAATTTCCTAGGTCCATGGTACAAACCACACCCAAGAAACCGTCGACCCACTCTCAGGCACCTGCTACCTTGCCTCAGTCTCAAATGCTTAAAATGGTGAAAGACCTTATCATGCTAATCAGGGGAAGCCAAGCTACCCCCTCGAAAAGGAAAAGAGATCTGTCCCCTGTAGTTTTGTCTGAACAAGAGTCAGATGAATCTGATGCATCTGAATATGAAGACATGCAACCCCTCTCCACTTATGAGGATTCTTATGCAGAGGATTCCATTCCGTCAGCCTCTCCTTCAGAGGGTTTTTCCTTTGGGGAAACCCTCCATACTTTAAGGCAGCATTTCCAATGGGAGAGTCAGAACTACCCTCAGTCTAAAAAGAGACACGGAATTCCTAGATCTTCCACAACACAGACCCTTAGCCATCCCCCCAGTCCTGGATGTTGTGGAGGATGTTTTCCTCAAATCCAGCTTGCCTCCTGATGCCCTTCCTCCAGCTCCCAGAAAACCAGACA
This sequence comes from Protopterus annectens, assembly GCF_019279795.1. NCBI lineage: Eukaryota > Metazoa > Chordata > Ceratodontiformes > Protopteridae > Protopterus > Protopterus annectens. Next base: position 388,606,702 of record NC_056732.1, on the reverse strand, counting down.
GTTACTACAGAGTCCCTGATTCACACAAATATCTTTTTAGAAATCCTACACCTGACCCTGAAATCATTTCTCAAGGGCCAAAAGGCTTAAGGCAGCCTCTGCTAAGAATCCCACCCCCTCAGACAGGGATTCCCGAGCATTGGACAGATGGGGTAAAAAAGTATACACCTCAGCTACTATTGCTATCATGGCACTAAATTGTCAGTTCCATATGCTGAATTTTCAGCAACATACCTTGGAACTCCTTAAGCAAAAACATGTCTTCCTTTCCTGCTTGGGCAGAATCTAAAGATTTACAAGAGTTAATGCATTCTGCAAGACAAGTAACTAAACACACCTTGCACTGTGGTTTTGACACCCTAGAAGCTTCTTGCAGGGCACCAGTCACTGGGTCTGTCATTAGAAGGCATGCATGGCTTAAGTAACAGCCCCTGCCAGACCATGTCAAATCTAAATTGTTGGATGCCCCCTTGCACAAAGATAACATATTTGGCACTAAGGCAGAAGAGGTCTTAAAAAAGATGGAAGAAAAAGCTAAATATATGCAAACAGTTAAGGTTTTCTTGCAGGTCCAGCCCCCTAGGTTCAGCAAGCATTGTCCCGCCAAACACTGGTCCTTTCCTGCTCCCAGTAAACCGGCCCAGCCTAGGCCCCATGGAAACAGATCCCCAAGACAGCAGCCACAGGGAATGCAGAGATCTAAGCAGTGGACTACCTCCACTTCAAAACCAGGGAGGTCTAAGCCACCCTCTTATGCTAAGAACTCACAGTGACTCACCTCTTCCACCCCATCCCTCTGCCCACCTTCACTTACCCCTAGGAGGAAAACTCTCCTTTCACTCAAGCACCTGGGCCACCATTACCAAGGGCCACTGGCTTCTGAACATTGTGTCTCAGGTATACAAATTATCCTTCCACACCCTTCCAACCCCAAATGGGTTCCCAGATCTACCACCAAATCAGTAGGCAGAAGCTCAAAACCAAATCCTTTCCCTGCTCTCTATGAGGGCAGTAGAGCATGTTCCTGCATAGCAGATAGGCCAAGGTTTCTACTCCAGACTATTTCTGGTACCCAGAAAAGAGGGCACCTGGTGCCCCATCCTCGATCTATCCATTCTAAACACCTTCCTGGTGATCCCAAAATTCGAAATGCTCACCCTCCAGCAGCTGCTACCCATGCTCTCCAAGGACACTTGGCTAGCCACCCTAGATCTAAAAGAGACCTACCTCCGCATTCCTTTCAGGGAATCATGCATGAAATATCTCCGCTTCAGGGCAGGGGATCTCAACACTTTCAGTTCTCTGCGCTTCCCTGTGGCTTATGTACTGCTCCCAGAGTTTTCACAAAATGCCTGGCTCCGGCCATTGCCTTTTGCAGACAAAGAAATATTCAGATTTACCCTTACTTAGACGACTGCCTTATTCAGGCAGACAGCCAGGAAAAGCTCCTCAAGCAACTGGCCTTTGTAGAGAACCTCTTAACCTCCCTTGGGTGGGTCTATATTACGTCCAACTTGTAGATGTTCGAACATTGTAATATTGAACCCATAAGTCCGAAATACGGAAATAACGAAGCCACGGCACACTGATTATTTTTCCATGGAAAAAAATCGGTGGGCCATTTTTTGGGGCTTTGCTATTTTCTCCACTGTGGTGCGATCACAGAGTTGGTATATTTAAGTAGGAGGGGGTGTGGGGAGCACAGCCCCCCACATTCGTTTAAGTTTAAAGTGTGAGTTTTTTTTTTTTTTTTTTTTTTTTTTTTTTTGTTACGCAACAGCAATTTTTTTTCCTGGGAAAAAAATCGCTGTTCTGTGTTTTCGTTGTTATTGGGTTTCGAACTTTACAGTTCGATATTACAACGTTCGAACTCCTGTGAGTTTGATGTTGTAATATAGATCCCTCTAGGGTACACAATCAACAGAAAGAAATCCAAGCAGGTGCCTATCCAAAGGATAATCTTCCTAGGAGCAAGTCTGGACACAGCATCCCAGATGGTATACCTTACACAAGAGAAACAAATTTTCCTGACAACTTACTTCTCTCAACTAGCCACCAGGCCCCAGCTAACTACAAGGAAGATCCTGCAAGCTCTGGGGTTCATGGTATCTTGCATACTACTCATTCTGTATGCCAGACTGCATATGAGGAAACTTCAATGGTACCTAAAGAGCCTTTGGTGTGAGCACTCTCAAGAACTGGAAACTCTTATACCTATAATTCCTTGCCTCAGAAAAGATTTTCTTTGGTGGGCAACAGCATGCTCCCTCAACAAGGGACTGCATTTCTCCCCACCCCTCCGCCTGCCAGACCCTCACCACAGACGCATCAGACTATGCTTGGGGTGCACACCTGGATGGCAGGTACATACAGGGCCAATGAAGCCCACAGCCAATCCCTCTACACATCAACCAAAAAGAGATAATGGCTGTGCAGCATGCCTTGATGGCTTTCAAGCCCCTCCTCTCTACAGGGACTCTCCTGATCAAAACAGACAACACCACTGTGATGTGGTACATCAACAAGCAGGGAGGGACTCACTCCTACCCTCTCTGCAGGCTGACCATGACCCTTTGGCACACCTGTTAGCACAATTCCTACCTCTCTCAACTCTCTGGCAGACCAATTGAGCAGAAATCTTCTGGACCCACACGAGTGGCAATTCAGCAGAAGTACCTTCACCCTAATAACTCAGAAATGGGGGAACCCTGAAGGTCGACCTCTTTGCCTCCCACACCAACCATCAGCTCAGCACATTCTGCACCAGGGAGCATCACTGCATGGCTTGGAAAGTGGATGCCCTGTCCTTCCCCTGGGTCAATCAATTGGTCTATGCCTTTCCTCCTCTACCTCTCATCCCCAGGGTACTGCTCAAAATAAGGGAGTAAAAACCAAGGACCATTCTTATAGTTCCAGACTGGCCCTGGCAACACTGATACCCCTTGCTGCCCAGCCTGTCCCCGTTGCCTCTAAGGCATCTTCCTCAGATTCCAAACTTCCTGACCCAGAGGGAAGGGGAATTCATGCATCCTCAATTGCAGACACTCAGTTTTTCAGCTTGGCTTATTCCCTAAGCCCTGACCAATCTCCGAACCTCAGTAAACAGGTTCTGGATGTTATCCGTGAGGCCAGATGCCCTAGCACAAGAAGGTCTTATGCTGATAAATGGAAAAGGTTCTGCACCTGGATCCAGGCTAAGGGAGTCAATACAGCACAGCCCTCCCTGTCATCCTGGAATACTTAGCTGACTTACTACACAGTGGCCTCTCTTTCACCTCTATAAAAATTCATCCCTCTGCTATTTCTACTCATTTTCATACTGAGCAGCCCCTTTTCTCACACCCTTTGATCAAACAGTTCCTAAGAGGGGCTAGCAACTTAAAGCCACCCAGAAGTGCACCAACACCAGCTTGGGACCTTAACTTTGTTTTGGAAAAGCTGACATTGCCCCCTTTTGAGCCAGCTTCTTCTGCAGAGCTAAAATTTCTCTCCTGGAAAACAGCATTCCTTCTGGCCATCACTTCAGCCAGAAGAGTCTCTGAACTGCAAGCACTCATGGCTGTGGAACACTTCATCATCTTCCATGCAGACAGGGTATCCCTCAGAACGAACCCATCCTACATGCCCAAGCTGGTGTCCAGTGTGGCTCTCAACCAGTCCATTTGCCCAACTTTTTTCCTAACCCCCAGAACAAGGGGTAAAGGATTCTTTACTTTCTAGATGTGCACAGACAGCTCAGTTTCTATCTAGATAGGACTAAATCCTTCAGAAAGTCTGATCAATTGCTGGTTAGCTTTGTTACAGGGCCAGAAGGCAAAGCCATCTCCAAACAAACCATTTCTAAATGGATAGCACACTGCATCCATTTGTGCTACAAACAGCATGGAACACCACCCCCCAAGGGGGTCAGGACACACTCCACCAGAACAGCCTCCACCTCTGCAGCTTTCCTTAGAGGAGTCCCCACCAGGGACATCCTGGAGGCTGCCACCTGGACATCTGTTCACACTTTTACCAAGTATTACCACTTGCCTCTCTTCTCCAAATCCAGGGCAGGGTTTGCCTCTGCAGTCTTGCAGGACATCCCAGCCATCCCCTAGTTTCCTTGACTGCCTCCACCCATTTCCTCAGCTTTGGGAATCAACCCAAATGTGATGACTGCAACAGTGAAACATGAAGAACATAGTACAGTTGTGTATACTTACCATAAATGTAGATCTTCAAGTGTTTTCACTGTTGCAGTCCTGGTTTCCCTCCCTCCATCTCCCTTCTCTTTCTCTTTTCATTACCATTATTCCTTATTGTTTTCCTTTCCTTACAAGGGACATATTGGTATTTATTTTCCACTGGTGGGATTCTTCCACTAGAGCCTGGCCTCCTACTTGGGGGCTCATGACAGGTTAGGGCAAGAAAAACTGATGTAATGGCATCGGCTGCCTTACTTTATACTGCTGACGACCTGACATCAGTCCTCAAGCAACAGCAACTGATGCAGAAATACTAAGCCTCTGGTATTCTGGCCGGCAAAGGGCTACCCTAGCAGGGATAACCCAAATGTGATGACTGCAACACTGAATACACTCGAACATCTTCATTTATGGTAAGTGTACACAACTGTACTTTATTAAAGCACAATCTCCTTTTACACTGTAATGCTTAATGTCACATGAAATCTGGCAGTTACACACATGTATGGCTGTGTAGGATATCTGTTAACCTAACTGTATACCCCATTCATTTACTGAGCGCTATCTACAACATATTTCGTGGAAAATTATCAGAACTGCAGATTGACACTTAATCTGGGTATTATATGGAGTTAAACTATTTTATGGATGGATATTTATTTTATTGTATAAATGGAAGGATGAACTTATGAATATTTATGAGCCCAAAATGTAAATTGATTTGTGCATTCAAATTTAATTGAAGTTTTTTCATTGGTTTATTGGTTTTAATAGAGGTATATAAATGCTTGTGTTAATTTATATTAGCATCTGATGAAGTCCAGTGGATGGGACGAAAACGCAATTAATTTTGGAAGAGCGTTAATGTCATAGTGTTTTTTGCGTGTCTTGTGACAATAAAAGCTGGTTTTAACTGTTTGGAGATCTTCCTTCCTGGGACTGCCCTCCTTTTGGATTTATAAGTGTTTTGTGGAGAGCTGCCGCTTTTTGTACTTTTTTGGTGAATTTCAGCGGTTCCTATGGAGAGCGGATCTCCGTTTTTGAAGGGACATGATGAGCCTGGTCAGACCAGGAAACTGGTCGGTCAATTGACAGAACTTATAGACTTGTTAACACCTTTATGCCATTCGTTGATGGGAGCTAATACTCAGGCGATCCAGAATACAGGAAGCGGAAATGAGAGACCGGTAACGCAAAAGAGTAAGAAAAAGAGGGAGCTTATGGGCGATGGTTTCCACGCCTGCGACTCTTCGGATTTGGAAGGTGAATCTTTCAACCCTGGAGCTACACCGAGAGTGTTTTTGGATGTTAATTCAGTGGAGAATAGATTGGAAGGTGTCAGCAATTCTAGACAACATTTGGAAAATAAAAATACAGGTACTGTCCCTTCAAATAGAATGATGGAAACGAATGACTGGCTTAACAAAAGTTTTTGTTTTAAACTGGACTTTAACAGCCCAAAAGGGCTTAAAAATGGAGACTCTTTTAATAAAATGTTGGACAATTTATCTAAAAGCATGTTTAAATATAAAACACTCATTATTGAAAATGCGTATTTAACTGAATGCATTAGTAGGAACGTAGTTCCTAAAGGGTTAAGAATTTGTAAATTTCCAAATAATGTTCAGTTGGGCTCAATATTTCATAAGGAATTGATAGAACATTTTAATAGAAGTGGTTTAGAAATTTTAAAATTAATTATAAAGGAAAATAATAGGATTTTAACTAGTTTGCAAAAGGACATTAATGAACTAGAAGGTCTTATTAAGGAAGATTTGATGTTTGGTATTTTTGATGAAAGAGAAAAATATAAGATAAGGGGTGATATAGAAGATAAATGCAAAGGATTGATTAATAGGAAAATGGATAAACTGAAACGGGACTTGCAAGATTATGAAAATAATGTGAGTTATCCAAAACCTTCCATGTATACATATACAAACAATAAAAATAATAATAAACAAAATAGAAATTATATAAGGGGACAGGTAGTGGAACCTGAATTTAAAGAAGAAGTATGGAATGAGAATGAATATGACAAGGAATTTCCCCCCAATAGAGAAGGAATATAGGCCCTTCCACAGACCCCAATATGAAAATTTTCCCATGAGAGGGGGGAGAAGGGGGAAAGGGAGATATTAATTAAATGTACCCCTGACCTGGACCTCAATTCAATAGAAAAGGAAATAAGTGAAGGAGGAATCAGTAATACTCTGAATAGATGTACGATTTATAACTATAGTGAGATAGTACTTGAAAAAGAACATTTTAGTTTACTGGGAAAAGGCTTTAAATTTATTCCCCAAATAAAAGGGGATTTAACTTCAACACTTTTAGATTTAAAATTATTTTTGAGAAAAATTAATTTGAATCTTATATTTAATAAGTGTGATATTCAGAATAAAGTTGATTCTAATTTTAGGTTATTAAAACCATCAACATATAACCCCCCTGTGCACCCCCAACTTAAATATCTGGAGAATGTGATGGAAAGTGAAATAAGAATGGTTTATAAGAGAACTAGATTTAATATGAATCTCCAAGAAGGAGAATATAGGGTGTTAAATGAATTGAAGGATAATATGAATATTAGAATAATGAAACCAGATAAAGGTGGGGGAGCTATTTTTATGGATACTATAGTATATGAAGGAAAAATGAATCAAATTCTTAGAGATGAAGTCAAATATACAGAGGTGTCCAAGAATGAAATTATGGTAGCTTATAAAAGAATAGATATAGAATTAGAAGCTATGTATAATGAAGGGACTATAGATGGAAATAGTCTATCCTACCTTACAGTGGATAAACCTAAGAACCCAGTAATTTATGGTATCCCTACGGTACCCAAGAATTTAATAGACCCCCCATTAAGGCCAGTTGTGTCTGCAGATGGTTCTAAGACATTCCCTTTAACTAAATTTATAGATAACAAGACTAAGCATATATGGGCTAACAAAGTAGCTATATTAAAAGATTCATGGGATCTTTTAAGAAATATTAATTTAGAGTTGTATAACAAAAATATTTTATTTGTAACACTAGATATAGTGGATCTCTTCTCTTCTATTCCTTGTTCCAAAGGTATGGAAATGTTTGAAGAAGAAGTGTTCCAAGATAGAATATTGAGCCATAAAGATAAAGTAGCGTGCACAAATCTGATGGATATAGTTCTTAAAAATAATTTTTTAATATTTAATGGGGAATTTTTTCAGCAAACCCAAGGCGTAGCTATGGGCGCAGCCTGTGCACCTACATTTGCGAATATTGTCTTGGCCAAGTGGGAAGAAACATATATTCTTAATTCTAGTTTTAAATCTTGTTGGAACCTCTATAAGAGATTCCTGGATGATATAGTTATCTTTTGGACAGGGGGGGAAGAAAAATTAAAGGAATTTATGGCATACATTAAAGAGACTTCTGATTTTTTGAGATTCACTTATAATGTTTCAGAAAATAACTTACAATTTTTGGATATAGAAATTTATAAATGTAATAATGCCTTTGAATCTAAAGTATATAGGAAACTGACGTACTGTAATTCCTACTTGCACTATAATAGTGCACATCCTACACATTGCAAGAAGAATATAGTAAAAGGGCAATTTGTGAGGGGATCTAGGATGACAAGTAAGCTTGAGGATTTTAAGTTGGAATGTGACTTGTTGGAGAGAATGTTTTTAGATGGAGGATATAGTAAGGAGCTTATTAGTAATATTAGGTTAGAGGTAGAAAGAAAAAGATTAGATACATTTCATCCTATATTAGGAGAAAAAATAAATGATGGGCATCAAAGAACAAAAGAGAAAGTATTTACTAATAATGGAGAATATCAACATGCCTTTACTCCAGAATATAATGCTTTAAATAATAATATCAGGACCACCTTTTTTAAGGAATGGGAAAGGTTTATGACATTTACTGACCTGGGGGGGGGGCTACCTAAGGGTATACCTAAAGTAGTATATAGAAATCCTTGTAATATAAAAGATTACTTGGAACAAAAAAAGTTTGATCAGAATAAAATTAAGGATATTAATGGTATTAAAAAGATAGGTACATATTCCTGTGGAAAATGTAATCAATGTAGTTATACGGCCAATAAGGAGAAAATTTATATAGAAAGTAGGAATAGATGGATTATTAGTAAAGGAATGTATAATTGTGAGACAAAGGGTTTAGTATACCTTGCCATCTGTGAAAAGTGTGGGTCTTTCTATATAGGTAAAACCGAGAGAACCTTAAAAAGAAGAGTTTATGAACATACCTATGATATAATAAAGGAAAAAGAAACAAATGCATTATATAAACATTCAAAGGTATGTAAAGAAAATTTATCTTTTATTTTATTTTACATTTGTTGACCGGGCTAGTCTAACTGGATACATGTCCATTTTCAGTAGAGGCCCGGGGAGAAAAGCTCCAAGCATCTGCAGAGAGTAAATAATACAATATATAGTAATAGTCAAGTGGAATTACAGTACATTAGCTACATAGTGCATTAGCTAGATAGGTAGAAAAAAATGTTTACAGAGTAGGTTAGTAGCTTTAAGCTAAGATTAAATACAGTAAACCAAAAACATGATTTTTTTTTTTTGAAATAGAGATAGGTGAGATAAGACAGAAGAGTAGAAAAGTATAGAGAGAGCAGGAGGTGAAAGAGATATCAGTCTGGGTTGGAGCAGGGACATAGCCAGTGAGTTGTAAGATATTCTTTCAGATGCTTTTTAAACAGAATAGTGGAAGCAATGGAGGAAAGTTCAGTAGGAAGTTGGTTCCAGATTTTCCCTGCTGTGTTGGTGAAAAGTGAATCTCCTGCTTTGTTATTTGATTTAATAGAGGAAGCTAGAAGCTTATTCGATGAGTGTAGCATAGCAAGATTTTTGTAGGGTGAAATCAGGTTAGTGAGGATAGAGGTATTTTTTGGGTGGTAAAGGATTTTTTGGGTGATAACAATTTGTTGATAAAGTAGTTGGTTCTGCAGTTCTAGCCATCCCAGTTGTTTTAGGTTAAGACAGTGGTGAGTTCTAAAGGTGGTGCCAGTGGCAAATCTGGCTATGTTATTGTAACTGGTGGAAAGTTTGGTGAGATTGTTTTTTGATAGATTGGTATATATTGCTGAAGCATAGAACAGGGTAGACATAAGGTGGGTCTGGGCAATAGTTATTCTGGCTGAAGGTGAAAGAAAAGGTTTGATTCTGTAAAGAGTGCCTAGTTTTTTGTTGACTGTCTTTATAGTTGAGTTAATGTGATCATCAAAAGTAAGGTTATTATCTATTATTATTCCTAGAAGATGGGTTGAAGTGTCTGGGGCTATGTTGGTAGCATTGTTGGAGGTTAATGTGAAGTGCAGTTGAGGTGATTTATGAGTTGGAGCAAAGAGTAATAACTTTGTTTTTTTGGGGTTCAGGAGGAGGCAGTGTTGCATAAACCAATTGTCAACACTATTAAATACTGTTTGGGTGAGAGACTGCAGAGAGGTTATGGACTTAGCTGAGCAAATTAAAGTGGAGTCATCTGCATATTGCATGCAGGTGGCCTGAGGAATATTGGTATGTAGGTCATTGATAAACAATGAGAAAAGTAGAGGCCCTAAAATAGAGCCTTGGGGTACTCCAGTGTTCACAGGAAGGGATTTTGAAAAATTATTATCCCACAATACTGCTTGTCTGTTTTCCAGATAGGATTTAAACCAATTTAATGCATGTGGGTCAAGAGATTGGGCTTTTAGAATGTCTATAAGGATATTATGGTTGACCATATCAAAGGCTTTTGAAAGGTCAATAAATAATGCAGAGGAAAAAGTGTTATTGTTACGGTTTTTGTTTATGGAGTCAGAAAAGGACAGAGGGGCAGTTGTTGTGCTATGGAAAGGCCTAAAGCCATGTTGGCAGTTGGCAAGTAGATTATTTTGGAGAAGGTGGGTAAGTAGTTATTTGTGAATGCACTTTTCCATTATCTTAGCAATTGGAGACAGTAAGGCGATAGGCCAAAAGTTAGAGAGTTCAGTAGATGACCCACCCTTATGTAGAGGGATGATGTGGGCTACTTTCCAAATGGAGGGGATTTTGCTTTCGAAAATTGTTCCATTTATAAGGATGGAGATAGGATATGCAATAGCTTTTGCTGCTATTTGCAGGTATTCAGCTGGAAGACAGTCAGCAGAGGGGTGCATGGTTTTAGTTTTTGAAGGAATTTGCAAATGAGTGATGTAGGTATCGGTTGTATTTGAAAGGTAGGAGATGGAGTCTTTGTGGTATTTAATGGGGATGTGGTAATAGGTGGTAAAGTATTGGCTAGGGTTTGAATGGCTTCAGTGAAGTAGTTATTAAAGGCATCAGGAATTTGGTTGGAGTTATTTTGGTTGAAACCTGTTGGGGCAGGAGTTTGAGTGGCCTGGCTGAAGAAGTTTGTTAATGCCAGACCAGAATTTTTATGGTTTTTGCTGGTGAGTTTGTTGGAGGTGAAGGTAATAGTGTTTTTTGTCTGTGAGAATATCTTTCTTGGTTGCATTTCTTACCTGTTTATAGTAAAGGTGATCTGATGGACATTTGGAGTTTCTCCATTTGGCCAAAATTTTATTTCTGAATAGGATTTTTTGCCTAGTTTCTTTAGTGAGCCAGGGGGCACTTTTGGTCCTTATTCTGGAAGAACGATAGGGGGCGTGGTAATCTAGGATCTGAAGGAATCTCGTTTTAAAGTAGGTCACTGCATCATCAAGTGAAAGATGAGACATAGGTGACCAGTCACATGATTTCAGTTCATTTTGGAAGCTCTCTTGGTTAAAAATTTTTTTGGAACGTGAGGTTTTAAAATTATTAGTAGTAGGGCTATGGATTCTTTGTTTAATAATATAGGTTAGCATGTGGTCGCTAATATCGTCAGGAAGTGTACCTGTTTTATAAGTATCATGGTGGCTGTTTATAAGTATCCAGTCTAGAGTGGTTTCCTTGCTGCTTGGCTTATGGATTCTAGTAGGAGTGTTTATGATTTGTGAGAATCCATAAAGATTTATATGATTGGGAGGATTAAGGGAACTGCAGGTAGCCCAGTCTATATTAAAATCACCTAATACAATGGTTCCCTGAGGTAGGTGGGTAGAGAGGTAACTAAGTAAGTTTTCAAGAGTGTTGATATTGTTTCCAGGAGGGAGATATGTGCAGATTAGATAGATAGATTTGGAGTTGTTTATTTGAAGTTTGGCACTGAGTTTCTGAATTGGTATCTGATGGTAGGAGCACATTGAAAGAAGAAACTTGGAGTTCAGATTTATATAGTATGGCTACACCTCCACCTTTTTTGGTTTTACGGTCAAGTCTCAAGATATTATATCCAGGAGGAGTAATCTCTTGGTCCAAAGTTGAGGGCTTTAGCCATGTTTCTGTAATACAGAGAATATCAAATGAGTGCACATCTAAGAGTGCATGTAGATGGGTAATTTTATTGATAATGCTACGGATGTTAAGGTGAGCTATTAGGAGGGAGTTAGAGGGTCTATTTAAAGTAGTGATCAGAGGAGTTGTTTGGTTGTGTAGGTTATTGTGAATGTCAGTATTGGGGCCTGGGTTAGGATGAATATCACCATCTAATAGGGGGTGTTGGTGAGGATATTGTATAAACTTAAGGAATTTGTAGAAATTGTTTGGGCATTTTTTTATATGGAAGTAAGTAACATGGGAAGCTCTATGGTATTTCGGTAATATATAGATAGAAGAGGAGGTAATGTTACTGTGGTTTTGGTTGTTTATGGGGGAAATTGGTAGAGTTTGCTGGTAGTGATGGTGGTGTTCAGGAAGAGAGGAGTATTCAAACAAGGTTAATGTGTATGGTATTGTGAGAGAAGTAAGAGTTGAAGTTAAGAGTAGTAGGTTAGTGAACATAGATTTTTGTGTTAGGGCCATAAGGGTATGAGGTTAAGGAGTTTGGGTATATTTACGAAAGGAGTATAGTAAGTAAAATATAGGTGGGGGAAAGGAGGGAGTGCTTAAAGTGGAAGAGTAGGTAGAGGGAGGATATATTTTATTTTCTGGTAATTGAACATATAAAAGATGGGATTAGAGGGGGCCCATGGGAAGACACTATTGGGTATAGAGAATTGTGGTGGCAAGTGATGCTTGAAGCAAGCAAATACCCAGGTTTAAAGGAGCATGTGTCTATTTTGCCCCTTTTGAAATTAAAGGCAGCTAAACTATGAATTTTAGTTTTAGTTGTAATATAATTTTTTACCAACAGATGGCGGTATTGTGCTATAAAATGTGATTTTCCTTAGTAATGAACATTCATATTATAAATATAAGATTTTAGAATTATAATTTATATAATTATGTATTTATTTATTAATATTTAATAATATTTTAAATTATTTATAAGAATATGGAGTTAAACTATTTTATGGATGGATATTTATTTTATTGTATAAATGGAAGGATGAACTTATGAATATTTATGAGCCCAAAATGTAAATTGATTTGTGCATTCAAATTTAATTGAATTTTTTTCATTGGTTTATTGGTTTTAATAGAGGTATATAAATGCTTGTGTTAATTTATATTAGCATCTGATGAAGTCCAGTGGATGGGACGAAAACGCGATTAATTTTGGAAGAGCGTTAATGTCATAGTGTTTTTTGCATGTCTTGTGACAATAAAAGCTGGTTTTAACTGTTTGGAGATCTTCCTTCCTAGGACTGCACTCCTTTTGGATTTATTAATCTGGGTATTGCACTACATTTATTTCTGAAATTTGCTGCTGCAATATTTATTAGTTAATATTTAACAGTTGACTAGTGTCGGATTAGAGCACACATGCAGTGAATACAGGAATAATGAGCACGTATTTGAAAAGATCAATTATCAAAGCGCAACCTCGTTTTAAACTTTTTTTGATAATGTTTCTTAAAATCTGGCATTTAGACACATGGATAGCTGCCCAGGACTTCTTTTAACTTACCCAAATACCATGTTCATTGACTGAGCAGAATATACAGCATTATTTCAGACAACATGAGCAGAATACAGGCTTGAAACTTACTGTAGATATTGCACTAAATTTATTACTGACAATTTTTGCTGCATTCATTATTGAGTTGCATCTATCACTTGACTGGTGTCAGATTAGAACACACATGCAGTGAATACAGAAATAGTGAACACTTTATTTGAAAACATTAGTTATCAAAGCACCATCAACCTTTAAAATGTATTGATTAATGTTGCCTCAACTCTGGCATGTAGACCATGAATAGCTGTGTAGGACTTTTATTAACTAACCCATATACCCTGTTCATTTATTGAGTGCAACCCACAGGATATTTCAGACAAGGACCAGACCTGAACAGTGACTCTTAATCTGGATAGACCCCAACATCAGCTGATCTTTGGAAACTATACTACACAGTACTGCATGCTTACTTGCTTTAACTTGCTGTACCATTTCAAGTAGGCAATGACACATTAATAAAAAGGTAGGATGTCCCAGGTAAGTCATACCTGATTATTTAAAGACTGCAAACTCTGTAAATAATTTATTGTATAATTACATTATGCATTAAGTTATTACTTTGATGTTTCCTATGTACCACACAATTGCCTCACTCTGGCCAGGTGCCCTGCATGGGACTGGACACTGCAAGCCCTCTCTTCTGCAGCTGTGGGAGGAGAAACAAACCATTATACATACCAGTTTTGCATAGATTCAGTTTGTGTATTTCTATATTACTGGCAAACATGCTTAAATATCTGTGGGGTTTGCCCAGCCGTAGCCTCTTGGACCCAGGTGTCCAAGGTTCCCCTCTTTCTATGCCTGGGGTCATTGTAGTGGTGACAACACATCTCGCCAGTGTGGTAGATACTAGTAGTACTGGTAAGTTCCCTGGCCAACCAATCCCAGGACTCAGACTTGCACTCTGAGCCTTGGTAATCACCCTGAAGCAGCTGAGGTTCATAGTTCTTAACCAGGAGTCCAGCAAACTCTGTGGACTGCAGCACTCCCCACTTTTGGGCATGAAAGTGCACTCCTTCTCCAGCAGCACCAGGCATATCCATAACCAAGTTAAAACTCCAACGAATGATGTGAAATTCCCACCTATTGGCCTTTAAATAGACTGCATTCCCGCCCTTACATGTCATGCTGTAACTTTTTAAAAAGTGCTGCTTCGCTTGGCATCACACAGACTTGCAGAAGCTACGTGTAAGTGCAGCTTAGCATGCGCAAATGGGAATAGACCGTTGACCATGTTTAAGAGCGGCTTAGCATTGCGCAGCTTTTCCAAATGTAACAGTTTTTTTTAATTTTAAACTAAACATTTGTTTCAGTCACCTGAGAAATTTTCACAGCAATAAATGTAAAACGTATGACTACTCAGGACTCAAACCCAGGACTTGCTACAAAGTACAGTGGATATAAAAATTGTACACACCCCTGTTAAAAAGCCAGGTTTTTGTAATATACAAAAATGAGACCACAATAAATAATTTCAAAACTTTTCCTACCTTTAATGTGAACTATAACCTGTACAATTCAATTGAAAAAGAAACAAATCTGTTAGGGGAAAAATATAAAAAATAAAAAAATGTACAATAAGCTGGTTGCATAATTGTGCACACCCTTAAACTAATACTTTGTTGAAGGCTACATTACAGCATTCAGTCTTCTTGGCTAGGAGTCTATCAGCATGGCACATCTTGACTTGGCAATATTTGCCCACTCTTCCTTGCAAAAGCGCTCCAAATCTGTCAGATTGTGAGGGCATCTCTTGTGTACAGCCCTCTTCAGGTTACCCCACAGATTTTCTATTGAATTTAGGTTTGGGCTCTGCCTGGGCCATTCCAAAATTTTAATTTTCTTCTGGTGAAGCCATTCTTTTGTTAATTTGGAAGTATGCTTGGGGTCATTGTCGTGTTGAAAGGTGAAATTCCTCTTCATCTTCAGCTTTCTAGCAGATGCCTGAAGGTTTTGGGCCAAACGTGATTGGTATTTGGAACTGTTCATAATTCCACCAACCTTGACTAAAGCATGTGAAGATTAAAAACGGCTAGAGGTAAAAACAAGGTGCAGAAAATATATAAAAAGCAAAAACAGAAAAACTGCACCAAGTTAACACACAAGAAACGACGTTTATTCAAACCAAAAACAAAAAAGAAAAAAAGGTAAGCGCTTTCACAACTGCTGTTGCTTCATCAGACACTGCTATAAAATAACAAGCAGCTTTAATAGGTGCATTCATTTAGCTGATAAAAACCAGTCACATGATGCTATGCAAAGACAGATAAAAGGTATATTGAACTGCAAATGGGGAAAGAAATACATTACACTAAATAATCGCCAAAACCTAATAATAAAAGCACAAGCAAGTTAAAAGACAATATTCTAAAAATCTATAGCAATAAATACATAAGTATATATATATATATATATATATATTCATATATATATATATATATATATATATATATATATATATATATAAATACAAACTAAAAACAAACAATGTTAATGTTTAAGCCGTCTAGCTTTTAGAAAAGGTTTCAGGGAAGTAGTACCATTAAGACCAGGGTATTTCTCTGCATTAAGTCTAAGGATCCATTTTTGTTCATAGCTCTCTGTAGTATTCTCAATGTCCCCACCTTGTATACTACTAAGTATATTTTGAATAACAAAAAACCTAAAGGTATGGGAACTATCAGTATGCATTACACGATTAGCTAAAGCATTCGTTTCCTTACAATTAGTAATATCTCTGATGTGTTCCAATATTCTGTTTTTCAACATCCTGTTCGTTTTCCCTATATAATATGCAGGACATTTTTGACAGAAAGAAAAGTACACTTCATCTGTAGTCCTGCAATCTGAATACTGATGGCTAGAAATAGAAAATGTTTGAGTTGGGTGTGTATAAGTATTCTTACTAAATATATATTTACAAGCAGTACATCTTCTGCAAGGAAATGTACCGATGTGTGTAGGGAAACTGAAAGTCTCAGAGACTTCCCTATTACATAAATGTTGCTTGAGATCGGGACTACATACATTGCTGTGGAAGGGACATGGCTCTGATATTCCTAGATTTATTGATTATTTGCATACCACAACTGAATTCCTGAGATTTACTTACCATAGCTCAAATACAGAAATCAATTTTCTTGATGTTACGGTCAGGAGGTCTGATTTTAATCAATTGAGTAGTAGTGTCTACCACAAACCTACAAGGAGAAATACATTTTTTACATAAAACTAGTATGCATCCAAGGCATATCCCAAGGAATGTCCTGAAGGGACAAGTTTTTAGGACATTGCATCTCCACAATAGTGATGAAGAAGCAGAAATAGCTCTTGAAAGTATTAAGTCTGATTTTTTAGAAAGGGGATATTCATTATCTGATATTAATAAAACAATATCTGAAGCATGGAAATTGAGGGACACTAGATGTAGACCCTATCTTAGAGAAAATATTAATAGCCGCACTTTAGATAATAGTTTGGTAGCCAAGAATGATTTCAGGGTTGCTTTCAGTTTTCTAGTGATGTTAATCAGTACACGCAGATTATCAGGAGACATTGGCATTTGCTACAAGAAGTTCCAGGGCTAATTGAAAAAGTTGGTGAGGTTCCTTTATTTTGCTTTAGGAACAATAGATCTCTCAAGCAACATTTATGTAATAGGGAAGTCCGAATACGAGAGGCTTAGTAATTCTGCGTCAGTTGCTGTCACGTCAGGATTGACATTGGGTCATCAGTAGTATAAAGTAAGGCAGCCGACTCCATTACATCAGTCTTTCTTGCCAAGGAACCCAAAGCAGAAGCAGTTCGCATGAGTGCTGGTCGGCCGCTACCTGAGTTTCGTCTTCCGAATTGAAGCTGAAGTCATCTAAAGCTAATTACCCCATTGGGGATTCTTTTTTCTTGCTCTAACTGATGTCAGTAAAAGTTAACAATTGTCTCGCCTGTGGAAAGCAAATACCACACCAAGACTTTCATTCTTACTGCATCACTTGCTTAGGCCCAGAATACAACATCCCTCGCTGTCGCTTTTGTGCTTTAACACCAGAACTGTAAGTCATCAGGCCCTTACTGTAGCTAGATATTTTCACTTACAGTCCTCGAATTCTGATATGGCTTCGGTAAGCCATCCGACAGCAGATCTTCCAAAAAAATATAAGGATAAAGACAGAGACAGACTGCATAGTTCCAAACCTACCGACGACGCTTTCGTTTAGCTAGTCGTCAGTTCTCTGGTCCTCACTGAGGTGCTTTTGCAGCCCCTGATGCCTGCTTCTGTGGAGTCACAGGCCGATACCGAGACCCTTTTGGAGTCTGGTATGCTACAAAACTCTTCGACTAGGGATCCTGCGGTTGTCTCTACCTTGGATGGGTCCAGAGCCGCTGAGCAGGCACTGGCTTCCGAGGATGTACTTCGCACTACTGATTCTCAACACAAGCCAATGACTTCTTTCACGTCTACCCTTCTTTTGAAAACTACTGAGTTTCTAAGGCCCAGGGTACGAACCACACCCAAGAAACCGACGACCCAATCTCAGGCACCTGCTTCCTTACCTCAATCTCAAATTCTTAAAATGGTGGAAGACCTTATCATGCTGATCAGGGGAAGCCAAGCTACCCCTTCCAAAAGAAAAAGAGATCTGTCCCCAGTAGTTTTGTCTGAACAGGAGTCTGATGACTGATGCATCTGAATATGAAGACATGCAAATCCTCTCTCCTTATGAGGATTCTGATGCAGAGGAATCCATTCCTTCAGCCTCCCCACCCGAGGACTTTTCCTTTGGGGAAACACTTCATACCTTATGGGAGCATTTCCAATTTGAATGTCAGGACTATCTGGAGTCTAAAAAGAGACTCAGAGAATTCTTAGATCTTCCACAGCACAGACCCCTGGCCATTCCCCCAGTCCTGGATGTTGTGGACGATGTTTTCCTGGAATCCAGTTAGACTCCTGACACCCTCCCTCCTGCGCCCAGAAAACCTGACAGATATTAGAGTCCCTGACTCACACAAATTTATTTTCAAAATTCCTACTGCTGACCCTGAGGTAATTTCTCAAGGGCCTAAAGGAATTAAAGCAACCTCTGCTAAGAATCCCACATCGTCAGATAGGGATTCCCGAGCACTAGACAGATGGGGTAAAAAAGTATACACTTCTGCTACTCTTGCTGTCAGAGCAGTAAATTGTCAATTCCATATGCTAAAATTTCAGCAACATACCATGGAACTCCTGAATCAAAAAGTGTCCAAATAAAAATAAAGAATTACAAGAGTTAATGCATTCTGCAAGTCAAGTAACTAAGCATACCTTATACTGTGGTTTTGATGCCCTAGAAGCTTCTTGCAGGGCAGCAGTCACCGGTTCTGCCTTAGAAGACATGCTTGGCTCAAGGAATACCCTTGCCAGACCATGTCAAATCTAAATTATTGGATGCACCCTTGCAGAAAGACAACTTATTTGGCACCAAGGCATAGGAGGTCTTAAAAAAATGGAAGAAAAAGCTAAATCTATGCAGACAGTTAAGGATTTCCTACAGGTCCAGCCACCCAGGTTCAGCAGACATTGCCCCTCCAAGCACTGGTCCTTTCCTGCCCCCACCAGGTTAGGTCAATTCAGCCCAGACCCCAGGGAAGCAGATCCCCCAGACAACAGCCACAGGGAATGCAGAGATCAAAGCAGTGGAGTTCCTCCTCTTCAAAACCAGGGAGTTCAAAGCCACCCCTCATGGTAAGAACTCACAATGACTCTCCACCCCCACCCCCTCCCTCTGCCCACCTGCACTTCCCCCTAGGAGGAAAACTCTCCTTCCACGCAAGCACCTGGGCCACCATTACCAACGACCGCTGGTCCTCAACATAGTGTCCCAGGGATAGATATTTTCTTTCCACACTCTTCCAACCCCAAAAGGGTTCCCAGATCTACCTCCAAACCAGTGGGCAGAGGCCAAAAAGCAAGTCTTTTCCCTGCTCTCTGAGGGCAATAGAGCACGTTCCTGCAGAACAGATAGGCCAAGGTTTCTACTCCAGACTTTTTCTGGTACCCAGAAAAGAGGGCACCTGGCCCCCCATCTTCAATCTATCCATTCTACACGCCTTTCTGGTGATACCAAAATTCAAAATGCTAGTCCTCCAGCAACTGCTACTCATGCTGTCCAAGGATGCCTGGCTAGCCACCCTAGACCTAAAAGAGACCTACCTCCACATTCCTATCGGGGAATCATGCAGGAAATATCTACGTTTCAGGGCAGGATCTCTGCACTTTCAGTTCTCTGTGCTTCCCTTTGGCTTATCTACTGCTCCCAGCGTTTTCACAAAATGTCTGGCTCCTGCCATTACCTTTTGCAGACAAAGGAATATCCAAATTTACCCATACTTAAACTGCCTAATTCAGGCAAACAGGAAAAAGCTGCTCAAGCACCTGGTCTTTGTAAAGTCCCTACTAACCTCCCTAGGGTACACTATCAGTGAAAAGAAATCGAATCTAGTACCCACCCAAAGGATTATATTTCTAGGAGCAAGCCTGGACACAGCATCCCAGATGGCATTCCTTACACCAGAAAAGCAAACCTACCTGACAGCCTACTTCTCTCATCTAGCCACCAGACCCCAGTTATCTGCAAGAAAAATCCTGCAAGCTCTGGGGTTCATGGCATCTTGCATTCTACTCATTCCATATGCCAGACTGCATATGAGGAAACTTCAATGGTACCTGAAAAGCCTTTGGTGTCAACACTCTCAAGACCTGGAAACTCTTATATCAGTGATACCTTGCCTAAGGAAAGATTTCCTTTGGTGGGCAGCAGCATGCTCCCACAACAAGGGACTTCCTTTCTCACCACCCACCGCCGCCCAGACCCTCACCACACATGCATCAGACTATGCCTGGGGTGCACACCTGGACGGCAGGTGCATACAGGGCCAATGCAGCCCACAACAAATCCATCTGCACATCAACCAAAAAGAGATGTTAGCTGTCCAGCACGCATGGACAGCTTTCAGGCCCCTTCTATCCCCAGGGGCTCTCCTGATCAAAACAGACAACACCGCTGTGATGTGGTACATCAACAAACAGGGAAGGACTCACTCCTACCCTCTATGCAGGCTGGCCATGACCCTTTGTCACACAGCCTCTGCCATGCAACTCCACCTGTTAGCACAGTTCCTGCCAGGCTCTTTAAACTCTCTGGCAGACCACTTAAGCAGAAATCTTCTAGACCCACACGAGTGGCAGCTAGATCGAAGAACCTTCACCCTAATAACTCAGAAATGGGGCACCCCAAAGGTCGACCTCTTTGCCTCTCTCACAAACCATCAACTCAGCAAGTTCTGCACCAGGGAGCATCACTGCATGGCTGGAAAGTGGATGCCCTATCCTTCCTCTGGGACAATCTCTCGGTCTATGCATTTCCCCCACTACCTCTCATCACCAGAGCACTGCTCAAAATGTTTGTGTCTTTCGTCTTTTCCCGGTTAGGGGTCGCCACAGTGAAACTCCGGTCCGCTAATGATTGGTAGTGGATTTTTACGTACCGGGTTACCAGCCCTGATGCACAACCTTCAACGAAGCAACGCCCCATTCACGTATGCCTCCACACAGAAGACGCTCTAGCTGACAATCGAACGGGACAATGTCTTATGAGGCGACAATGCTACCGCAGCACCACCACTGCTCAAAATAAGGGAGGAAAAACCAAGGACTATTCTGATTTTTCCAGACTGGCCTCGCCAGCACTGGTACCCACTGCTGCGCAGCCTGTCCCCACTGGCACCATGGCATCTCCCTCAGACCCCAACCCTCCTGACCCAGAGGGAAGGAGAATTCATCTGCAATTGCAGACCCTCAGTTTGGCAGCCTGGCTTATTCCCTGACCACTGATCAATCTGCCAACCTCCATAAACAGGTTCTAGATGTTTTACTTGAGGCTAGACGCCCTAGCACTAGAAAGTAAAGGTTCTGCACCTGGATGCAGGCTAAGGGAGCCAATATGGCACAGCCCTCCTCGTATCCTGGATTACCTAGCTGACCTGCTACATAGTGGTCTCTCCTTTTCCTCTATTAAAATTCATGCCTCTGCTATATCTGCTCATTTCCACACTGAGCACCCCCTTTTCTCACACCCTGTGATAAAACAATTCCTAAGAGGGGCTAGCAACTTGAGGCCACTCAGAAGAACACCTACCCCAGCTTGGGACATAAACTTTGTGTTGGAAAAGCTCACCCTGCCCCCCCTTTGAACCAGCATCTTCAGCAGAGTTAAAATTTCTCTCCTGGAAGACAGCTTTTCTTCTGGCCATTGCTTCAGCCAGAAGAGTCTCTGAGCTACAAGCACTTATGGCTGTAGAGCCCTTCATCATCTTCCATGCTGACAGGGTGTCCCTCAGGACTAACCCATCCTTCATGCCCAAAATGCTGTCCAGTATGGATCTCAACCAATCCATTCATTTGCCCACCTTTTTCCCTAACCCACAAAACAAGGGGGAAAGGATCCTGCACTCTCTAGATGTGTACAGGCAGCTCAGATTCTATGTAGACAGGACTAAATCATTCAGAAAGTCTGATCTATTACTGGTCAGCTTTGCTGCGGGGCTAGAGGGCAAAGCCATCTCCAAACAAAACATTTCCAAATGGATAGCATACTGTATCCATTTCTGTTACAAGCAAAAAAGGAAACCTCCCCCTAAGGGGGTCAGGACTCGCTCTACCAGAGCAGCTTCCACCTCTGCAGCTTTCCTCAGAGGAGTCCCCACCAGGAACATCCTGAGGCTGCCACCTGGACATCTGTTCACACTTTCACCAAGCATTACCACCTGCCTATCTTCTCCAAATCCTAGGCAGGCTTTGCCACTGCAGTCCTGCAGGGCATCCTAGCCAGCCCCTAGTCTCCTTGACTGCCTCCACCCTTTTCTTCAGCTTTGGGAATAAACCCAAATGCGATGACTGCAACAGTGAAACACGAAGAACATAGTATAGTTGTGTACACTTACCATAAATGTAGATGTTTGAGTGTATTCAATGTTGCAGTCCTGGTTTTCCTCCCTCCATCCCCATCTTCTTTCTCTCTCTCTCTCTCTCTCTCTGTCTCTCTCTCTCCTTACAAGGAACTTTTTGGTATTTACTTTCTACTGGTGGGGTTCTTCCACCATAACCTGGCTCCCACTTGGGGGCTCCTGACAGGGCAAGAAACACTGATGTAATGGCGTTGGCTGCCTTACTTTATACTGCTGACGACCTGCCGTCAGTCCTGAAGCGACAGCAACCGATGCAGAAATACTAAGCCTCTGGTATTCGGGCTGGCCGAGGGCTACCCTGGCAGGGATAAACCAAATGTGATGACTGCAACAGTGAATACACTCGAACATCTACATTTATGGTAAGTGTGCACAACTGTATTTTCTTTTACCATGTTGTAAGTAGTAGTACTGTCTTTAAAATGAAGTATTACTTAGCACATTGATATACTCCCTTGTAAAGTTGTTTACCAAAATATGAAAAAAATTCATAATTTCCATAACCTAAGTCCTAAACAAACTGTGATATCTTTACATACGTACAGCATACAGACACAGATGTTCTTCGTGTTTCACTGTTGCAGTCATTACATTTGGGTTATCTGCTTGCTGGTAACCTTCAGCCGGCCTGATAAGTCTTGGGTCCTGCATCGGTTGCTCTCTCATCTTCCATGACGTCAGGTAGTCAGTGGTATAAAGCATGCAGCTGACGCCATTATATAAGTCTTTCTTGCCGTGCAGTGCCCGAAGCAGAAGCAGTTCGCAAGTGCCGGTCGGCCGACTCCTGAAATTTTCGTTTTCAAGTTTCAGAACCAAAGTCTTCAAAAAAGCTAAGTACCCCATTGGGGATCCTTTTTCTTGCTCTTAACCAATGTCAGTAAAAGTTAACAATTTTATTTCATGTGGAAGGCAAATACCTCATAAAGATTTTCATTTGTACTGCGTTCCTTGTTTAAGCCCAGACCATGACGTCCCACGCTGTCGGTTTTGTGCCTTATTCAATCCTCGTACTATTCATCGTCGGTTCATTTTCGCATCTAACTATTTCGGTACTCTGTTCAATTATCCAGAAATGGCTTTGATAAACCATCCGACTACTGACATTCTGAAAATACATAACGATAAAGACAGAGACAGACAGCATAGGTCCAAAGCTGCCGAAGACAGGGGAAGAAACTAAGGGTAATGCTGCTCAATGCCAGAAGTCTAAATCTCAAAATGCACGCACTCGAGGCCCTTCTCAATATGGAGAACATCGATGTCTGTGCTGTGACTGAAACCTGGTTCAAGGCTCCTGAGAGCACCCCGGCAACCCGGACCACACCACAAAAGGAGGGGGTGTATCCATATTCATCAAGGATACCCACACCTCCAGGTTGGTGGCAACGCATGAAGCATCGGAAACCATCCAGGTGCAATTATCCATAGGCAAAACTGCTCTACAATTTGTAGCATGCTACAGGCCACCCTCTCAAACTCAGGAACCCCACACAGCCTTCCTGAAGACCCTGGAGGGTATAAATGTATCTCCAAACACCATTATATTGGGTGACTTCAACTACCCGAATATAGACTGGGAACATTACTCAAGCCCCAACTTTCTAGCCCAAAGGTTCCTGGAGTTCATAAATTCAAATGCCATGGAACAACTAGTCACCGTTCCCACAAGAGGAGAAAATATACTAGATCTCATCATCACAAACATGGGGACAAAATGCTCCACACCGAAGTATATCCCTCATTGGTGAGATCAGATCACAAACTTATCTCACTGGAAATCCACAATTCCCCCCTACCCCCAACAAAAGACCACAGTGAAGAACTTCTCTAAAGCAAACTTCACACTACTGAAGACTGGTGTGGTATTCGTCAAGGCCCCGAGCCAGTGGAAACCACAACCCAAGCTGCAGAAGCCCTTACAAATGCCTTCTACGAACACCTCCAGGACTGCATGGATCAGGCAATCCCTAATAAAACCAAGACTCTTTCCACCAAGGGCAAACGTCCAGTCTGGTGGACCCCAGCCATAAACAAACTTTACAATAAGAGGAGAAAGCTGTTACATGATAGAGCAAAATCCATAAAAGAGAAGACACCCTTGATCATTATTAGTAAAAAATACGAGCACTCATAAAATCATCCAAGGCCAACTTTGAGAGAAAAATTGCAATAGATTCAAAAGACAATCATAAGGCCTTCTTCAGCTATGTTAGAAACCTGGGTGGAAACTCCCAGATATGCAGAATTAGTCCAAAATGATACAAAAATCACTGAACCCACAGACATTGCCAACATACTGGCAGACAGGTTCAGTGCAAACTTCACCTCCCCCCCAAAAGGAGAGTTAACTATCCCAGCGGAGTGTAGCCTCCCAGACATCTCAAATGCACAGGTGAAAGCTGCTCTCTCTAAAGCTAAAAACACAGCATCAATGGGACCGGATGGTGTCCCCGGCTGTGTGCTACACGAACTCAACGAGGAACTAAACCCGCATATAAGGCAGCTGTTTAATCTTAGCCTTACCACAGGATACGTGCCCAAGGAGTGGCGTACGGCAACTGTGGTCCCACTCCACAAAGGCGGTGCCTCTACGGACCCTGGTAATTACCGCACCATAAGCTTAACAAGCCTGGTCTGCAAAGCTATGGAGAGGATCATAATGGAACTCATAAACAAAGACATAGGGGACTTGCAGACATTGGACCCGACCCAGTTTGGCTTTGTCAAGGGCAGATCATGCCTTTTGAACTTGGTCAACTTCTTCGAAACAGTCACCAAGGCCATTGATGAGGGAAAGGCAGTCCATACAGCCTACCTTGACCTTGCAAAAGCTTTTGACACAATACCCCACTCGGGTATTATAAAGAAACTTACCAGCTTAAATGTAAACCCATATGTCACAAGATGGGTTGCAAACTGGCTAAAGGACAGAACCCACAGGGTTAGAGTTGCTGGCGCCATGTCAGACTCCAAGCCGGTCACAAGTGGTGTCCCACAGGGCTCAGTCCTTGACCCCCTGTTGTTCGGCATCTACTTCTCAGAAGTACAGGAAAACATAGGAGGACTATGGCTGACAAAGTTTGCAGATGACTGCAAACTGGGCGCCATAGTGGAAAGTACATCGGACACAGATATCCTTCAGAGGGGTCTCATGGAAACTGATAACTGGTGCCAGAGCCATGGCCTGAAGTTAAATGCCAAAAAATGTATAGTCATACCCTTCGGGAAAAACAAGGTAACCCCAGGCTACCATATAGGTGGCAATCCATTAAGCACAGAAGAGGTTATCAAGGACCTGGGGACCCAGGTTGACAGTGGCCTTTCTTTTGACACTCACATTGCTAAAGTGGTTAGAAAGACCTTCTACATTGCCCACCTGATCATGAAGGGATTCACATCCAGATCAAGTGAGGTCATTGTTCCCCTGTACTCTTCACTTATCAGACCAATGATCGAGTACAATGCCCCATTCGGGATGTATCTCACCTGACACCTGCAGCAATTGGAGAGACCCCAAAAGTTCCTCACCAAAAGTATAAAGGGACTCCAAAATCTGTCATATGCTGCCAGACTGAAGAAACTCCAGCTCTATTCAGTCGCATACTGCCTGCTCAGAGGTGACCTGTGCCTGACATACAAGGCCATGTCCAACCCGGAATTAATGGACATGCTCCACCTCAAAAAATCCAAATCTACCAGATCCACTAGAGCAAGCGACTTAAACCTTAGCACGGATATAAATAGGACATGCTGGAGGGATAGATTTGTCACCCAGAGACTCCCTATGCTGTGGAATAAAATCCCGGTCCATGTGAGGCAGAGCACCTCGCTGGCTCTGTTCAAGAGAAATCTTGACCAGTGGATGGGAGATCGTAGGTTTACCCCGGAAATCATCTCTGTGTTACTGCTGGACAGAGGCACAACAAACTAATGGGCACCGTATTTTTTAACATAAGGGGTGGCGTAAGCCACAAAATTTTGGGCTAGGCTTATAAATGCCTTAGGGCAGATAGCCTAGTATAAACCTATGAACCTATGAACCTAAGACGCTTCTATTAAGCTAGTCGCCAGTTCGCCAGTACTCATTGAGGTGCTTTGCAGCCCCTGATACCCGCTACTTCAGATTCGCAGGCCTCTACTGAGACCCACTCAGAGTCGGGTATGCCACAAGATGCTTCTTTGACTATGGAACCTGCAGATGTGTCTAACTTGGATGGGTCCGGAGCCGCTGTGCAGGCACCGGCTTCTGAGGGTGTATTCAGGCCTACTGACTTGCGTATCAAATCGACGCCATCTTCTTCTTCAAGGCCTAAAACTCTATCCATGCCTAGAAAACCGACGTCCAAGTCACATGGGCAGGCCCATATGCCTACAAAACAAATGGTAAGAATGGCTGAAGACCTTATTACTCTAATTTGGGGAAGCCACCCTTCTCCCTCTAAGAGACCTAGAACTGATTTTCCTTCTGATTCTTCTGATCAGGATTCTGAAATTTCTGTTTCTTCTGATGACCAGGATTTGCCCTTATCTACCTATGAGGATTCTGATGCAGAGGACTCCATTCCCTCTGCTTCCCCTACAGAAGATTTCACTTTTGGTGAAACTTTGCACACTCTTAGGGAGCATTTCCGCTGGGAAAGCCAGGATTACTCTGACTCCAAAAAGTGGCTTAGGGAATTTTTACTCCTGCCTCAACACAGGCCTTTAGCCATCCCTCCTGTACTGGACATTGTATATGATGCCTTCTTGGAATCTAGCCTGGCCCCAGACACCTTACCTCCAGCTCCCAGGAAACCTGACAGGTATTACAGAGAGTACCTGATTCTCACAAGTTCCTCTTTAAGAATCCTACTGCAGACCCAGGTACCATTTCACAGAGACCCAAAGGCATTAAGGCTACTACTGCCAAAAATCCTACCCCCTCTGATAGAGATTCCAGGGCCCTGGACAGATGGGGTAAGAAGGTATACACTTCTGCTACTTTGGCCATTAGGGCCTTAAACTGCCAGTTTCATATGTTAAAGTACCATCAGCATATTATTGGATTACTTAAACAGAAATTGATGTTGATTCCTGACTGTGCTGAAAATAAAGAATTACAGGATTTAATGCATTCTGCTGAACAAGTTGGTAAACATACTTTGCAATGTGGTTTTGATTCCTTAGAGACATCTTGTAGGGCTGCTGTTACTGGGTCTGTTCTTAGAAGGCATGCTTGGCTTAAGGAGCAAACTCTGCCAGATCATGTTAAAGCCAAATTAATGGATGCTCCCTTAAACCAAGACCACTTGTTTGGCAACAAAGCAGAAGAAGTTCTTAAAAAGATGGAGGAAGAAGCTAAATCTATGCAAACTGTTAAAGATTTCCTGCAAGTACAGCCTCCCAGATTTAGTAGGCATTGGCCTTCTAAGAATTAGTCCTTTCCTGTCTCTTCCAGGCCTTCTCAGTCCAAATCCAGGAACAGCAGACCACCTAGGCCACAGTCTCAAGGTACTCACCGGCCTAAGCAGTGGGGGGGCTCCCACTAAAAAAGCTGGAAGTAGTAAGACAACACTCCCCTAAGGTAAACTGTCACAATGACTTAACCTTAAACCTTCCAAGCACTGCTCAACTGACCGCAGCTTTAAGAGAAAGCTCGCCTTGCATGCAAAAAACACTTTGAACTCATATCCCAAGACAAATGGGTTTTAAATATAGTTTCCCAAAGATACAGATTCCACTTCCACACCTTACCAACCCCAAAAGATTGGCCAGACCTACCCCCAAATCAGTGGGCAGAGGCTCAACAGCAAGTTCTCTCTCTTCTAAGTATCAGGGCTATTCAACCTGTCCCAGCAGAAGAATGGGGACAAGGTTTTTACTCCAGACTTTTCCTGGTACCCAGAAAAGACAACTTCTGGCTTCCTATCCTAGACCTATCTATCCTAAACACCTTTTTGGTAATTCCAAAATTCAAAATGCTAACTCTTCACCAGCTGCTTCTCATGCTGGACAAAAATGCCTGGTTGGCAACATTGGATTTAAAGGAAGCATACCTGCACATCTCAATAAGGGATTCTTATAGGTTCATAGGTTCATAGGTTCATACTAGGCTATCTGCCCGAGGGCATTTACAAGCCTAGCCCATAGTTTTGTGGCTTACGCCACCCCTTTAGTATGGGGAACTATACCCATTATTTTGCTGTGCCTCTGTTGAGCAGTGACACTGAGGTAATCCCTGGGGTATATCTGCGATCTCCCATCCATTGGTCAAGATTTCTCTTGAACAAGGCCAGCGAGGTGCTCTGCCTCACATATACCGGGATTTTATTTCACAGCATAGGGAGTCTTTGGGTGATGAATCTATCCCTCCAGCGTCCTATTAATAGCGTCGAGGTTTAAGTCTCCGCCCTTGTGGCTCTGACAGATCTAGATTTTTGAGGTGAAGCATATTCATCAAATCTGGGTTTGACATGGCCTTGTATGTTAGGCAAAGGTCACCTCTGAGCAAGTGTACTGAATAGAGCTGGAGTTCTTTCAGTCGGGCAGCATAGGACAGATGTTTGAGACCCTTTATCCTTTTGGTGAGGAACTTTTGTGGCCTCTCCAGCTGCTGCAAGTGTCGGGTCAGATACATTCCGAATGGGGCATTGTACTCAATAATTGGTATGATGAGTAATGAGTATAGGGAGACTATGACCTCCCTTGATCTAGATGAGAATCCCTTCATGATAAGGTGGGCAATGTAGAAGGTCTTCCTAACTACTTTAGCTACATGGGTGTCGAATGACAGACTACTATCAACCTGGGTCCCCAGGTCCCTGATAACTTCTTCTGTGCTCAGTGGATTGCCACCTATTTGGTAGCTAGGGGTAACCTTGTTTTTCCAAGGGTATGACTATGCATTTTTGGCATTTAACTTTAGGCCATGGCTCTGGCACCAGTTATCCGCTTCTGAGAGACCCTTCTGAAGGATATCTGTGTCAGATGTGTTTTCTACTATGGCCCAGTTTGCAGTCATCTGCAAACTTTGTCAGCCATAACCCTCCTGTGTTTGCTTTTACTGAAAAGTAGATGCCAAACAAGAGTGGGCCCAGGACTGAGCCCTGTGGTACACCACTTGTGACAGGCTTTGAGTCTGACATGGCGCCAGCAACTCTGACCCTGTGGGTTCTGTCACTCAGCCAGTTTGCAACCCATCTTGTGATGTATGGGTTAACATTTAAGCTGATGAGTTTTTCAATGATACCCGAGTGGGGTATTGTATCAAAGGCCTTCGCCAGATCGAGGTAGGCTGTATGGACTGCCTTTCCCTCATCAATGGCTTTGGTGACCGCTTCAAAAGTCAACCAAGTTTAGAAGGCATGATCTGCCTTTGACAAAGCCAAACTGGGATGGATCCAAAGTCTGCAAATTCCTATGTCTTTATTTATGAGGTCCATTATGATCCTCTCCATGGCTTTGCAGATAAGGCTTGTCAAGCTAATGGGCCGGTAATTTCCAGGGTCGGTGGAGGCACCGCCTTTGTGAAGTGGGACCACAGTTGCAGTGCGCCACTCACTGGAATGATCCAGAGGTAAGACTATGATTAAACAGCTGTCCTAGCTGTGGGTTTAATTCCTCGTTGAGTTCGTGGAGCACACAGCCGGGGACACCATCAGGTCCCATGGATGCTGTGTTTTTTGCTTTGGAGAGAGCAGTTCTCACTTGGGCGTTGGAGATGTTTGGGGGGCTGCAATCGCTTGGTATAGATATCTCTCCTTTTCTTGCAGAAAATACTTATGCTTCAGAGCATGCTACATGCACTATCAGATGTTCATCGTGTTACACTGCAGCAGTCATTACACTTGGGTTATCTTGCCATCAGGCAGTCCCTCAGTCGGCCTGAGTTCCAAAGTCTTGGTCCGGCGTCGGTTGCTGTCGCTTCTTCCCTGATGTCAGTGCGACAGGGGTATGTAAGATGCAGCCGACGCCATTTTCTTCAGTCTTTCTTGCCATGCAGTGTCCGAAGCAAAAGCAGTTCGCAAGTGCCAGTCGGCCGACTCCTGAGATTTTCATTCCGAATCCAGAACCGAAGTCTTCTACAAAGCTAAGTACCCCGTTGGGGAAACTTTTTCTTGCCTCAGACCGATGTCAGTAAAAGTTTATAACTGTATTTCTTGTGGGAAGCAAATACCTCATAAGGACTTCCATTCTTATTGTATCCCATGCCTATGCTCAGACCACGGCGTTACAGGTTGTTGGTTTTGTGCTAGGTTTAACAAGCGCACTATTAAACATCTGTTTAATTTTGCCCAACATTATTTTGGCAGAAAATTCAATTATACAATGCCGTCGGAACTACCGACGACTGGAACACACAAAAAGCGCAAAGACAAGGACAGGCATCCAAGGCCCAAAACTGACGACGAAGCCTCTTCTAGGCCAGTCGCCGGTTTTCAGCAAGGCGCCTTCGCAGCCCCTGATGACCGCTTCTTTAGAACCTCAGACCGCCTCTGACTCCCACGTGGAGATGGCTGGGCCTTCAGATGCACCAGATTTACAGCCTACCGAGACTAACCCTTCAGAGGGATCCGGAGTAGCTGAGCAACCCGTAGCTTCAGAGGGTGCTTTCAGACCTACTCAGTTAACCATTAAATCTTCTGCTAAGTTTAAAACTCCTTTAAAAACAAAGAAACAAATTCAACATTCACCAGGACAGGCCTCCATGCCTAAGAAACAAATGCTCAAAATGGCCAAAGACTTAATCACTCTGATCAGGGGGTCCCATCCCCCTCCTGATAAAAGGCCTAGACAGGATACAGACTATGACTCATCCGACCAGGTATCCATCGCTTCAGACTCATCTTCAGACCTAGGATACTCTTTACCCCCCCATGAGGATTCTGATGCTGAGGAATCAATTCCTTCAGCCCCTCCATCAGAGGACTACTCCTTTGGGGAAACCTTGCATACCATGAGGGAGCATTTCCATTGGGAGGGCCAGGATTATTCAGAGTCCAAGAAAAGGCTCAGAGATTTCCTTTTACTACCTCAACACAGACTCCTTACTATTCCACCAGTGTTAAATATTGTGGATGATGTGTATACTGAATCCAGTTTAAATCCTGATTCTTTACCTCCTGCTCCAGTTAAGCCAGACAGATACTACCGAGTCCCTGACTCTCAAAAATTTCTTCATAAAAGCCCTGCTGCTGACCCTGAAACTATTTCTCAGGGACCCAAAGGGGTAAAGGCCTCCTCAGCAAAGAATCCAGTCCCCTCTGACAGAGATTCCAGAGCATTAGACAGATGGGGGAAGAAAGTATATACATCTGCAACTTTAGCAATGAGGGCCTTAAATTGCCAGTTTCACATGCTAAAATATCAGCAATATTTGATGTCTCAGTTGAAACAAAAAATGCTTCCAAACTCAGATCCTCCTAATTATAAAGAAATGCAGGATTTATTGCATGCAACTGAACAAGTGGGAAAACATACTTTGCAATGTGGTTTTGATTCATTAGGGGCCTCCTGTAGAGCAGCAGTTACAGGATCTGTCATTAGAAGACATGCTTGGTTAAAAGAACAGACATTGCCAGATCATGTTAAAGCAAAATTATTGGCTGCACCTTTGCAGCAGGATGTTTTATTTGGAGTTAAGGCAGAAGAGGTATTGAAGAAAATGGAGGATAAGGCAAAATCTATGCAAACGGTGAAGGATTTCTTACAGGTTCCACCTCCTCGATTTAGCAGAAATTGGCCAACAAAGGATTGGTCCTTTCCAGTTACAGACAGACCTCAAAGGGGCAGATACAGACGTCCAAGAGGTAGAGGTCAACCACAAGGTCCTTACAGGTCTCGACAATGGGATGCATCAACCCAGAAAGAAGGGAAAGACAGGCCTCAACCTTACAAAAAACAGCCCCAATGACTTCCCACTACAGCTGCCAAACAGTTCTCTCTTGGCAGCCCCCTTGGGAGGAAAATTGGCACTTTTCTGTCACAATTGGCATATGATCACCAAAGACCAATGGGTTCTCAACATTGTATCTCAAGGTTACTGGTTCCACTTTCACACTCTGCCAAGACTAAAGGGAATGCCAAATCTGCCACCAAATCAATGGGCAGAGGCTCAAAGATAAATTACAGCACTCATGGACATGAGAGCTATTCAAAAGGTACCAACACAGGAGCAAGGACAAGGATTTTTACTCAAGACTCTTTCTGGTTCCCAGAAAGGATAAAGCCTGGAGGACCGTTTTGGATCTTTCTTCCCTAAACATACATGTTCCAAAATTGAAAATGTTGACACTACAGCAGCTTCTTCCCTTGCTGGGCAAGAAAGCTTGGCTCGTAACTTTGGACCTCAAGGAGGCATACCTGCATGTCCCTATCAGACAAAACTGCAGAAGATATCTCAGATTCATAGCTGGTTCAATGCACTACCAATTCTGTGCACTGCCCTTTGGCTTATCTACTGCGCCCAGGGTCTTCACAAAGTGCCAGGCACCAGTAATTACATTTTGCAGACAGAAAGGAATTCAAATTTATCCATACCTGGATGACTCCCTGATTCAAGCAGAGAGCAAGGACATTCTTCTAAAGCATCTGGTGTTTGTAAAAAAAGTTATTAAGTTGCCTAGGGTACACAGTAAATGAAAAGAAGTCAAAACTAGTGCCTTCACGAGAGATAATATTCCTGGGTGCCAGCTTGAATACAACGGCCCAGATGGCTTATCTCATGCCAGACAAGCAAGGACAACTGACTCAATACTTTCAATTGATGGCAACAAAGGCCCAACTCCCTGCAAGAAAAATTCTGCAGGCCTTGGGTTACATGGCATCTTGCATACTACTAATTCCATATGCCAGACTGCACATGAGGAAACTACAATGGTCCCTAAAGAGTGTGTGGTCTCAACACTGTCAAAGTTTGGAAACAGCAATACCACTACTTCTTTGCCTTCAACAGGAGTTTCGACGGTGGGCTCAAGCATGTCACCTCAACAAGGGACAGCCTTTCACTCAACCCACAGCCAGGCAAACACTGACAACAGATGCATCGATTATGCCTGGGGAGCACACATGGCAGGAAAATGTATTCAGGGCAAGTGGCCCGCAGAACAAAGACATCTTCACATCAATCAAAAAGAGATGCTAGCTGTACAAAATGCCCTTATGCCTTTCAAGGACTTTCTGCATCCAGGATAACTAATATTAAAGACAGACAACACCACAGTTATGTGGTACATAAACAAGCAAGGGGGCACTCATTCTTATCCCCTCTGCAGACAAGCCATGACCTTGTGGAACACAGCTCTAACCTATCAAGTTCATCTGCAAGCACAATTCCTGCCAGGAGAGAAAAACACACTGGCAGACGACTTAAGCAGAAACATCATGGATCCGCACGAGTGGAAATTACATCCACAAATATTCAGAATGATACACAAATGGTGGAGCCCAGACATAGATCTGTTTGCATCCTCAATGATCTGCCAGCTACAGAAATTCTGCACAAGGACTTACCACCCACAAGCATGGAAAGTGGATGCCCTCTCATTCAGCTGGAAAAACCTACAAGTATATGCTTTCCCACCACTACCTCTCCTTCCAAAGGTACTCATAAAAGCCAGGCAAGAAAAGCCAAAGATGATCCTGATTGCCCCAGACTAGCCATGCTAGCACTGGTACCCAATCTTAAAGAACTTAGCACAAGGTCCACCCTGGATTTTGCCTCAAATCCCACATCTTCTGACTCAGCACAACAATCAGATACTTCACAGCTAGCTAAAGACTTTAAGCCTGGCTGCATGGCAGATTCCTTAGTCAAGCAAGCAATGCCTCTCTCCAAAGCTGTTATGGATGTCATTCTGGAGGCCAGAAGGCCTAGCACCAGGAAAGCCTATTCTGATAAATGGAAGAGATTCTGTGCCTGGAACCAGGCTCACAGCCTTGACCCTCTTGTCCCAAATATTCCTCAGATACTACAATATTTAACTGAGATGCTGGACAAAGGCCTCTCCTTTTCATCCATCAAGATCCATGCCTCTGCCATCTCTGCTCATTACAACACGGATCCACCTATTTGTTCTAATCCTTTGCTAAAACAGTACTTCAGAGGGGCTAAAAACATAAGACCACCCGCCCCGTAGATCACCAACTCCAACTTGGAGCCTCAACTTCGTGTTGGAAAAATTAACTTTACCTTCTTTTGAGCCAGCTAACTCAGCAGATTTAAAATATGTTTCTTGGAAAACTGCTGTGCTCCTGGCAATAACCTCAGCACGAAGAGTTTCAGAATTACAGGCACTAATGGCAGTGGAGCCTTTCATCATTTTCCACCAAGACAGGGTGTCTTTAAGAACAAACCCTACTTTTATGCCAAAGGTGGTATCAAGTGTGGCTCTAAACCAAACTATTCACTTGCCAACTTTTTATCCAAACCCACAGAATAAAGGGGAAACACTTCTGCATTCTTTGGACATACACAGACAGTTACGCTTCTACTTGGACAAAACCAAAGCTTTCAGGAAAACTGAGCAATTGTTTGTAGCATATGCTGCAGGAGCACAGGGAAAAGCCATTTCAAAACAGGCCATCTCAAAATGGATAGGACACTGTATACGTTTCTGTTATACACACCATGGCAAAACTGTACCTAACAGCATTAGATCTCATTCTACCAGGGCAACAGCCACTTCAACTGCCTACCTCAGAGGAGTACCTACCAAGGACATTTTGGAAGCAGCAACTTGGAGTTCTGTACATACCTTTACCAAGCATTACCATTTGCCTCTTTACTCTAAATCCAGAGCTGGCTTTGCCACTGCTGTGCTGCAGGACCTTATAGCCACCCCTAATGCCTTATAGAACCAGACACCCTACCTCAGCTTTGGGATTCTACCCAAGTGTAATGACTGCAGCAGTGTAACACGATGAACATAGTACAGTTTTGTACCTACCATAAATGTAGATGTTTGAGTGTATACACTGCTGCAGTCCAGGTTAACCCTCCCTCATTCCCCCTCTTACTTGCTGGTACATACCTAAGTCTTCTACCCTTTACTATCTATGGGGAGTATTTGCTGGTAACTGAAATTTTTAGATTGCTGTTCATATGTATGTTTTATTATTAATTTGCATTGCCTCCCATTTTTGGGAGCACCTGACATCTGGGGCAAGAAAGACTGAAGAAAATGGCGTTGGCTGCACCTTATATAACCCTGTCGCACTGATATCAGGGAAGAAGTGACAGCAACCAACGCCGGACCAAGACTTTGGAACTCAGGCTGACTGGGGGACCGCCTGACGGCAGGATAACCCAAGTGTAATGACTGCAGCAGTGTATACTCGAACATCTACATTTATGGTAGGTACAAAACTGTACTTTCTCTGCACTGCCCTTTGGCGTATCTACTGCACCCAGGGTATTCACAAAATGCTTAGCTCTAGTCATTGCATTTTACAGGCAAAGAAATATTCAAATATACCCATACCTGGACGATTGTCTAATTCAGGCAGAAAGCCAGGACATTCTATTAAATCATCTGGCATTTGTAAAGAAACTGCTAACCTCACTAGGGTACACCATAAACGAAAAGAAATATCACCTAGTACCCTGCCAACAAATTGTATTCCTGGGAGCAAGCTTGAACACAACTTCCCAGATGGCCTGCCTCACGCAGGAGAAACAAGTTTATCTGACGGCCTACTTCAAATTATTGGCCACAAAGACCCAGTTAACTGCAAGCTCTGGGGTCCATGGCCTGTTGCATTCTACTAATTCCATATGCAAGACTGCATATGAGGAAACTACAATGGTATCTAAAACGCGTATGGTGTCAACATTCTCAGGACCTGGAAACAATGATTCCTATCATCCCTTGTATAAAGATAGAATTCCTTTGGTGGGCAGAGGCCTGCTACCGCAACAAGGGACTGCCATTCACTCTACCCTCTGCCGTCCAAACCCTAACAACAGACGCATCAGACTATGCATGGGGGGCTCACTTGGCAGGGCTGTGCATTCAGGGCAAATGGAACCCGAGTCAAATGCACCTGCATATCATTCAAAAAGAAATGCTAGCTGTACAGAATGCTCTGACAGCCTTCAAGGACCACATCCTTCCAGGATAGTTATTGGTAAAAACAGACAACACCACTGTTACGTGGTACATAAACAAGCAGGGGGGAACCCACTCATACCCCCTCTGCAGACTAGCCATGGCTCTGTGGAACACAGCCTTGAGCTACCAAGTGCACCTACAGGCTCAATTCCTGCCAGGCAAGCTAAACACACTGGCAGACGACCTAAGCAGAAATCTCATGGACCCACACGAGTGGAAACTGGAACCAAAGATATTCAACATTTTGAGAAACAAATGGGGGAGCCCAGAGATAGACCTTTTTGCCTCCCCTCAGAACTACCAATTGGACAAATTCTGCACAAGGACTCCCCACATACAAGCTTGGAAAGTGGATGCCCTGTTCTTCACCTGGGAAAACCTCTCAGTTTATGCCTTTCCCCCCTCTGCCTCTTCTCTCCTCTCCAAAGTTTTACTAAAGATCAAACAGGACAAACCAAGGACAATTCTCATTGCACCAGACTGGCCATGCCAACACTGGTACCCCATGTTGTGCAGTGTCACTGCTGTAACCATGGCACCTGCCTCAGACTCCTTCCCTGCTATCCCAGCAGGAGGGCCAGATTCTGCACCCCCAGCTTCAAACCCTGAACCTTGCAGCCTGGCTAATTACCTGAACTCTCCATTACCATCCCTCAATAAGCAGGTGCTGGATGTCATTCTGGAAGCAAGGAGGCCTAGTACTAGAAAATCCTATGCTGAACAGTGGAAAAGATTCTGTTCC
Organism: Protopterus annectens; assembly: GCF_019279795.1. Lineage (NCBI taxonomy): Eukaryota > Metazoa > Chordata > Ceratodontiformes > Protopteridae > Protopterus > Protopterus annectens. The sequence continues at coordinate 388,569,677 of NC_056732.1, read as the reverse complement.
TGGAGCCAAACGGATGGGCACAACAGTGCCCAGTTTGCCGCATATTCTTCAATACTTTACAGAGATGCTTCACAAGGGCCTTTCCTTCTCTTCTATTAAAATTCATGCCTCTGCCATTTCAGCACATTTTAATACGGAGCCACCCCTCTTCTCTCACCCACTGCTGAAGCAATTCCTCAGAGGGGCCAAAAATTTAAGACCACCCAGGAGAGCCCCTACTCCAGCCTGGGACCTTAACTTTGTATTGGAAAAGCTCACTCTACCTCCCATTGAGCCAGCTGCAACTGCAGAGTTGAAATTCCTTTCTTGGAAAACAGCCTTCCTTCTAGCCATCACTTCAGCAAGAAGAGTGAATTACAGGCCCTCATGGCAGTGGAGCCCTTCATCATCTTCCATGCTGACAGGGTGTCCCCCAGGACCAATCCTTTCTTTATGCCCAATGTGATATCCAGTTTGGCCCCTAATCAGTCCATTCATTTGCTAACCTTTTCTAATCCACAGAACAAAGGAGAACGAATACTGCACTCTGGACGTGCACAGACAACTTTGATTTTACTTGGACAGGACTAAGCCTCTCAGAAAAACTGAACAGCTGCTAGTTGCCTTTGCTGCAGGGGCAGAGGGGAAAGCCATTTCAAAGCAAACCATTTCTAAATGGATAGGCCATTGCATTCATTTCTGCTATAAGCACCATGGAAAACCTACCCCACAGGAGATAAGATCACATTCCACCAGGGCTACATCTACTTCAACAGCCTTTCTCAGAGGTGTTCCTACCAGGAACATCCTAGAAGCTGCTACCTGGAGTTCTGTTCATACCTTCACCAAGCATTACCACTTGCCTTTTTTCTCTAAATCCAGAGCTGATTTTGCCACTGCAGTCCTGCAGGGCCTAATAGCTGGTCCTAATGCTCTCTAATTGCCTCCTCCCTTCCTTAGCTTTGGGAATCTACCCAAATGTAATGACTGCCAACAGTGAAACACGAAGAACATAATACAGTTGTGTATACTTACCATAAATGTAGATGTTCGAGTGTATTCACTGTTGCAGTCCAGGTTACCCTCCCACCAGACCCCTGACTTCTAGTTGCTGTACCTCTCTTCTTGTTTACTGTATTTAAGCTTTTTGGTGTATTTGCTTATAATTGGAGGTGTAACCTTGTATATAATTGCTTTCCATTATGGGGGCTCCTGACATCTGGGGCAAGAAAAACTGATGTAATGGTGTCGGCTGCATGCTTTATACCCCTGACTACCTGACGTCATGGAAGATGAGACAGCAACCGACACAGGACCCAAGACTTTGATAATCAGGCTGGCTGAAGGCTACCTGCAAGCAGATAACCCAAATGTAATGACTGCAACAGTGAATACACTTGAACATCTACATTTATGGTAAATGTACACAACTGTACTTTCTTTTATCGTGTTGTAAGTAGTAATACTATCTTCAAAATGAGGTATTACTGAGCACATTGACATCTTTCCTTAGCAAAGTAATTTACTAAAATATGAAAAAAATATAATTTTCTTAACCTTAGTCCTAAAATAATTGTGATATCAGTACATATGCACAGCATGCAGACAGTTCTTTTACCATGTTGTAAGGACTACTATGGTCTTCAAATTGAGGTCTTACTTAGCATGCTGACATCTTCCCTAGCAAAGTTATTTACAAAATATGAAAAATATCATAATTTTCATAGCCTAAGTCCTAAACAAACTGTGATATCTGTACATTTGCAGAGCATACTGATACAGTTATTTTACCATCTTGTAAGTACTAATACTTTTTTAAGATGAGGTATTACTTAGCATGTTGACATGTTCCCTAGCAAAGTTATTTTCCAAAATATAGAAAAATATCATACATTTCATAACCTAAGTCCTAAACAAACTGTGATATCTGTACATATGTACAGCATGCATATAGCTCCATTACCCTTTTAAAATGAGGTTTTACTCAGCATTTTGACAAGTTCCCCAACAGACTTGTGCAAGATATGAAAATTAGTTCTGTAAATATGAGTACTTGACCTTACAGCTGAAAAACACAGCCGTATAGAACAATCTGATGTTATTTACCTGCACAGAAGCAGTTGAAAAGCAACACTGCAGAACACTATATATTGAGTGTGTGATACAGTAAACTATTATGTGATACGGTATTCAGTTGCAGTATTTCACAAAAATATGAACCATATAGCCACAATGGATACCTTCATATGTATCAACAACAGAACTAATGATAAAAATGATAGAAAAAAATGTGGGGGGGGGGGACTTCAGCATGACTCCACCACATTGACAGAAACCAAAGTCTGGCATGTGCATTCATCAACGTGATAATGACTCTTAGTGATGTGAATAACAATGGGAGCTGCTGAGAGTTTTACCTGACAAGTCATAATGACTCCGTGTTCTACTGTAACTACACATATTGTAAATTAATTATGCAATAATGAGTTGCATTTCATTACTGCAAGGTTCTGCATACTCACACACAGGTCTACTCAACAGGTTATGTCAACAATTATTTACATTCTTGGTGCAGATTTAATGTAAGACTGAGTCGTTACCATCTGTTAGGAAAATCCAGAGTAAGTCAGTATACTAGAACACATTTATATTACTGAGCCCTTCCTCACAGCTAAATTCCACATGACTGACAAACAGACTTTTGATACATGAACACCCAAACAAAAGATGTTCTGCAGTCTCTTCCAGTTCCTTACTCACTCTCTTCCCTAGGCCACAGCCTCTCATCTGTACATTTGTATTTGACTTCTTTCCCCAATTTTCTCATGCTCAGAAGTCTGCAGTATATACTACAAACATGCATGTATTCTCATAAGTATACCCAAACATACAAGAGGTATGTGTACTGAGATGTACCATATTCAGTACAAAATTGTCCAAGATCAAACCAGTAAAGATTAAGTGCAGGCATTGTTGCACCCTCACACACCAAACGTCCACATGCAGGCTTACAGTACAAATGTACCGAGATGTACCAGGTGTGTTATACAGTTGTCCAGACACCAGACAATAAACTTGGTAGCCCACCAATGGTTCACCGATGGATGCATGGCCAGAATTCAGTGGACTTGAGAAAGGTCAAACGGCCATCTGATTTAACAAAGCAGGCAGCAGATCACATCTATAAGATGTACACTCCTGCAACAGTAGCATATAAATCTAGGTCAGATGTAAAATGATCAAACATCATACATATGTATCACTGCCATAACAAATGACAGCTGCACAGATACAGCAGTATAGCACAAGGTAGCAACAGGTGCCAACAACAATAAACTCAAGCCAGGTATTAGCAAGCACTCCTTTTACAGTAGGTATCAAAGATATACGTGTTTACATTATGAATATAGTTAGTTAACCAATTATGAAATTAGAGATAGAGATCTCTTACACAGGCTAAAAGCCCTATCCCTCTACTCAGTTTCATACAAACTCCTCAGGGGTGACCTCTGTTTAGCATATAAAGTAATCTCAGACCCCACCTTGATGGGACTACTGCATATCCGCAAGTCAAGCTCCACGTAAGCAGCCCATACACGTGACCTTAACCTGGTCTATGATATCAATAGGACTAGTTGGTGGGATAGATTTGTGCCCCAGAGACTCCCCCATCTGTGGAATAGACTCCCTCTTCATGTCAAGCAGAGTACCTCATTATCCCTTTTTAAGCACAACCTGGATAACTGGATGGGAAACAGAAACTACACCCCTGGGATTCCACCTGTGTCCCTGCTGGGTAGGGCTTTGGGTGCTAACTTGTCTAAACATGGGTTAAACTCTTGGCTGGGCTTATACGGGCCTCATGACCAATAGCCTAGTAACCTCCTATGAAGATGTGTCACTGTTAGGAGGGACACATTACACAGGCAAGGACATAGTGCTCTCCGGATGTACTTGTCTGTGACTGCCATAAACACAAACGCTGAAAGTAGCAAAGAAAAGAAAAGTAATATGCATAGAAGGAAGTGTACCACATTTAAAAATGTTAACTAAACCATACACTAAAGTCCCAGCATAGTACATGCTTGTGGCTAGTCCATTAAGAGTCATTTTCATTCTCCATGAAGGAAATCCCATATGGTAAAAATATATATCTTCCTCATAAATGTGTAGGGTTATTGTGTTATCTGCTGCCTTCATAAAAATACAATAGTAAAGCTGCTATGGTTGCTGGGACAAAAGGGTACATTATATATAAAAAATGGTGAGAACACATGGGTCTACATCCCTGCACTGAGAACAAAAAAAAAAAAAAAAACAGTAGAAAGCAAATCACGTAAAGCATGAAGACATGACGTTCATAATCGGAACACAAACATAATTTAAAGGTATTGCTGATTTGTGGGTGTTGATCATAGGTAGTTACTAAGCATTAGTTCTAGAAGACCACTGAGGAGACTAGCCAAACTTCCTAAATGCCCCATAGCACTGCCTGGGACTTGCTCAGGAGTAACACAGTAGCTGAGGGAACTGAACCCTAAATTATAGGAAGCAGGTTGTTAGGAGCTCAACATCTTAACCCTCTCTGCTAACTGACATGCCGAAGAAAGAAATCAACTTTTATTTTTCTATCAGGAAGTGAACTCAGAAAAGCTAAACACATAACCACTAAACCACATGAGCAGCAGTTAATACTGATTTTATTGTGAGTATGCTAATATACTTATTTTATCTGGCAATTTGTTCTCAGGATTAAGGCTCAGAGTTCTTCTGAGATGCTTTTCCTAGGCAAAGGAGCAAGTTTTTATTCCTTCCAACATCCATTTGCTTCTGTGATTCTAAGAACGTCACTTAACTAGACAGTGCCTGCGAGTCACCCCTGAAGGGGGATAGTCATCCCCAATGGGCTGGCTGAGCAAAACATAGATAAAATAAATATACTTTGCTACTAGAGTCTTACCTTATTTGCCACCAGCTTTAGATGGTGCACTTCTGCACTACAACAGTGCAGACCATGCACTTAACAGAATACAGTCTGTCTTTAATTAACTAGATGTTAGCGTTTCCTTCCCTGCTCAGCAGGTTTTGTTCATTTTATTCTCATATCTATTAATTGAATATTGCATTCCAGTGCCTCCATTTACACCACTATAACTGCACCCATTATTACATTTGCTTCATAGAGGAGCTGCTGCGTTGGCTAGGGCTATACCTCTGTTATGCTTGGTGTTAAACATGTGCAGACTCCACACCTGTACGTTGGTTGTTTGATCCGCATACAATATTTATGCTAATTAATCTGTTAGTGTTCACTTTTCAGTCAATAAATGTGAAGATCTTAGTTTCTGCTTATGGCAACATTTTATGATCATTTAACTGCTGAGTCTCTGTACCTCAGATGTTTACATTATCTAAAATTGTGGCAAGCTGCTTCCTACTAACCTACAAAGTATTTACTGTAGTTAAATTACTAAGCACATTAGCCCTTCAACCGTGACCGCAAATATTGGCATTCATTTATGAAATCGTTTCTACACTGCCGCACGATCGTACATTTTCTTTGGCAATGAGTAGTATTAAAAAAGATAGATGATGTAGTGAATTGCACTTAACTCTTACTCCCATAATTTATTTACTTATTTTAGTTCCAAAAATCTGTGTTAACTCACATTCTCTTATTCTGCCTGCAGATCAAGTTAACAGTTCTAATATTTTAAAAACGGTGCCTGGTAATCTGTGTCTGTTTTCAGAGAGAAGCGATTGAGAGTTTGCAGCTGATATCAGAGACAAGCTAGCATTTATCAAGCTTTGCAAGCCCATTCCTTGCACCTTCAATGAGATTTTCATGAATGTAAAGATGAAAAGAATCCTCGATCCTGAAAAAAAGCACTAAGTAGCACCTGCACTTGGGGCTTTGTAATATACTTTAGCTAACTTCATTCGGGTATGAACATAAGAAACATGCTAAGCGTAACCCGGAGAAGTAGTTGTAAGCTACCTAGGTGAAATGTTTCAGATGCAAGCGGACTTGAAATTTCATGAAACAAGCAAGGAGTGTAATGCATTTTTTACATACTTGGAATGGTAGGGTTGCAACCTTTCGTTATGGCTAAAACCGGAGTAAGGCCACACCTCTCGCATCACCAGTAACCCCGCCAACCCTACCCCCTCTCCCGCCCATATTCCACCCATTTTGTGACATCACTTGGTGTGGGACGCCCTCTTTTTCCATTCCAGCTGCCTGTTTTCAGCTGATTTACTATGCTTTTTTACAGAAAAGCATAGTAATTAGCTGATTTACAAACTCCAATAGTCTGTTTCCTTTTTTGAAACAGAATACTGGAGTTTGTACAGTGTTTTCCGGACTACCGGAGAATCCGTTTGATTTCTGGATAGTCCAGAAAAAAAACAGAGGGGTGGCAACCCCATTGGAATATGACCAACATGTGGTTTTACTGATTCTTGAACAGAGAGAGCTCTGAATGAATCTATTGGTACATATCTTTACATATTCCTTCGATACTGCAGGAAACGACCAGTACGGAACACTACAGTGCTGATATTGCAGTTACTGTTGTACTTAATCCTCTCTCTCTTTTTTTAACATTTAAAACCTATGCATTTAATCATCCACTGCTTTCCTTTGTATATTTTAGAAAGACAGGCTAAGTAATGGAGTTTGAAAAGATCGAGATGAAAGCCATATTGGATCTGTTGTCCCTAGGAAGTGGGCTTCACAGTATTTCTTTATGTAAGGGTAGAGTACTATGTAGGACGAGTCTTGGACCAGTTGTATGACAGAGTATGTACATTTTAAGTAGTACTTATAAATTAACCAGAATAATGCATATAATTAAAAAGTGAATATATATATATATATATATATATATATATAGATATATATATATATATAGATATATATATATATATATATATATATATATATATATATATATATATATATATATAAAACTTACTGTCTTGTTATCTGATGTAACAATCCGATTTTCTCAAAATCTTCAAATACGAACACCTGGCAAAGTTGAGAAGGTAACTGAAAAAGTTCAGGTACTTTTTCAACTTATTTTTTAACAGTGGAGCTGAAATATGAGTATAAAATAACTAGTGCTTGTGGAAGGCACCCGGTTGTAACAGCATACAATTTGTAGCACTTCAGAGAGCACTCTGGTATACGTACAAAGGCGCCCTGTGACGGCACATGGGGTTAATGAGTTAATCAGAGTCTCTTTAATTGATGGCAGGTGTGTACCCAAGAAGACTGAATGCTGTAATTAAAACAAAAGGTGCTTCAACAAAGTATTAGTTTAAGGGCATGTACACTTATGTAACCAGCTTATTGTATGTTTTTTTATTTTTTATATTTTTTCCACAGATTTGTTTGTTTTTCAATTGAATTGTACAGGTTATAGGTCACATTAAAGGTGGGAAAAGTTTTGAAATGATTTATTGTGGTCTCATTTTTTTATATCACAAAACCCTGTCATTTTAACAGGGGTGTGTACACTTTTTATATCCACTGTAGGTCATGTGTCAACCTATCTAGCCACGGAGATAGTGAAGGGGATTCGTATATCTTCACATATACTAAAAGATGCCTGTAACCATAGCACAGCTTTGCACATTGCTAAGCATGGCAAAACTATAACAGTTGAATACATCTGGTTTCTATTTTTAGATGTCTAGCGGATGGCTGCTGTATATGTAAGCGCAGCTAAGCATAGCTACGCAGCAAGCTGCACCATGTAAACAAGGACCTGTAAAAAAAAAAAGAAAAAAGAAAAACTTGAATACATCCACAGATTAAAAATTTGTGTTACTGTGCTTTCCTTCGGCAGCTCATCATAATTAATATTTATGGCATGCTGCTGAGGAAGAACTGTGGCCATGTACATAGGTACATTCAGTGTAGGCTCTTAACAGAGCCTACACAGATTTTATTGAATCCTGGGGTATATGTTTTGTTAATTTGGGCTAGACAACTTTGTGAATAGTTGCGTTTTTTTTTTTTTTAATGTTATTTTTATTGCTTGTTATTATTCATTGTTATCTTCTTTCTTACTCAATACTTCATATTTGATTAGCTGTGTTGTATATTCTACTATTTCTGTTTGATGTCTGAATGTTATTTTACTATTTAAATTATATTAAAATATTTGAAAGAGAAAAATATTTACATTTCCTTTTTGATTACAGCTGGGTATATTTTTGACCCATTGCTTAGCCTTCTGTTATCAAAAGTATAGTAAAATGGTTGTTATTCATGCTGTCAATGTATAACTTATGGAGCTATGACAGTACAAGTCTCAGTCTCCCATGTTACAACTCCCAGATCATCATTCCATTTCTGTCAGTAAGAGAGTGAGATCAGTATGTGGGCAGCAACTGCTTTCACCCTTGCCTGGTATCCCTCTTTTCCTCATGGCTGTGCAACCATGGAGTTAGTACATGTAAGTAAGTGTAGCTGAAGAGGGAAAAGTAATTTTAAATGTTATGCAGGTGATTTTCCCAGTAGTTTTGTAGTCAACCAGTTGTGATCAGCTACGTTTTGAGGTGTGAGTCAGTGGTTCATGGGGAACCTAATAAAAATCACTCATCACTAGAGCACATTCTACTGGAATAGTATCCGCAGCATATTTCAATAATATTTGTACATAAAATATTGCCAAAGCTGAAAAATGGCCTATTGTCCATACCTTCATTAAATGTTACAGACCAGATGCACAATGTGTGTAGGACAAGTTTTGACACATGAGCTATGGAGATTCTGTAACTCAGTTTCTCTTGGGTATATCAGAACCACTTAGGTTGATACCCTAATCTAATGTTTACTATTACAGTGATCCTTCCCAAAGAAGATAACCCAGCAGTGATTAGGAAACTTGCCATCAAAGTAGATTTTTGGAGAATGGTCACTGTAATACTAAAGTTGTCTTCCCTCTAGCCACTGAAGGTCTGTACAGTTATTTACAACTATTTCTGGTTCCATAATTAAATTTATTGGGTCAGTTGTCAATTGCTACTGTCTATGTACACTTATAGGAGTTTCATTATAAATCCGTAGTTTGCAGATGGTGAGGAATCACACGGCCAAACACAAAAGGGTGAATAATGGAACTGTAAGCATAACCCCTGCACCCACACACGACCAAAACTTATATGTACTAATTCCACAGTCGTACAAACACAGAGAAGGGAAAAATCACCCAAATTAAAGGAATCACTGTTGGTGCACTCATAGAAACCACACCAACAGTGATTTTTTAATACAAAACACCTTGACATCTTGTGAATCTGGGAGCTGACACTCAGGAGGTTTCAACCCGGTAACTGTAGAACACCCTTTGTAGCTTGCTATAAGAATAATTTTTTAGGGGGGATTTTTGAGCTGAGTAAACTGATGAAAATATCTGATAATAGTTGGTAAATTTCTATACACACCTGTAAGTAATCAATACATTGTAGAGCACAGCAATCAGCTTTGTGTAGAATTTATTTATTGCAGCCTCACCTTTCCATGCCATGTTAAGACTCTAGTATGTTTTTCAAGGGTAAAATAGGTAAAGAGTTAAAGCAGTATTTTATCTGATCTGATATTTGGACAAATGGATTCACTGCAGCTTTTACCCATGAAGACCTGTTAGAACCCATATTTTCTAATCAAATCACAAGTCATGTTTATAAACTTTGATTTCTATGCTGATAGTTTATTTAACATACATGTACTTTATTTGTACTACAGGGGGATTGCAGTGTTATCTGCACTGTACACAGCTAAGATCACCTCCTGGTATTTTTAGTTTTAGGGACAACACATTACTCTTGTTTCAGTCTTCATCAGTAGCATACTGAATGGTATCATGCAAGCAAGAGACCGTAATATACTGTATATACATATATGTATAGATGCTATAGTTATATATTGATATATATATATATATATATATATATATATATATATATATATATATATATATATATATATATGTACACACACACACATGGATCCCCTTCAGAAGCCTGAAGTTTCAAAACTTTGAACTTCAAATGGCAGAGACAGTAAGATTGAAGCTTTGAAACTTCAAAGATTTTGAATGGAGATCGCTATACAGTGCAGAACAGGATATTTGCCATTTTCCTAACTGTAGTGCAATTTGGAGTTGGTATGTTTGTTTAGTAGGGGATGTGGGGGTGCAGGGGGGCTTACACCCCTGCAAAAACATTAAAAAAAAACATTTTTGTTTTTGTTTTTTTATTTCATAGGTTCATAGAATGATACTAGGCTGTTGGCCCGGAGGCTCTTATAAGACTAGCCAAGAATTATGCCCATGTTCCCACAAAGTCAGCACCTGTTTCTCCTGTCCAGCAAGAACAGAGGTGGTATCCCAGGGGTGTATTTTCTGTTTTTCATCCAGTTGTCCAGGTTCCTCTTAAAGATGACTAGTGAAGTCCTCTGCTTGACATGGAGAGTGAGTCTATTCCACAGATGGGGGAGTCTTTGGGACACAAATCTATCCCACCAGTAAGTTCTATTAATGTCACAGACCAGGTTGAGGCCTTGTGTGTGGATTGCTCGAGTGGAATTTGACATACGGATATGCAGCAACTCCATCAAGGCTGGGTCTGGGACAGCCTTGCATGCCAAAAGCCAGGTCACCTCTGAGCAGTCTGTACGAGACTGAGTACAGGGACAGGGCTTTTAGCCTATCTGTATAGGATAGATGTTTGAGACCATGGATTTTCCTGGTCAGGAACTTCTGTGGTCTCTCCAGCTGCTGCATGTGCTTGGCAAGGTACATGCTGAAGAGGGCATTGTACTCGATAATGGGTCTGATAAGGGAATAGTACAGGGATGTTATGACCTCCTTGCTCCTGGATGAAATACCCTTGGATGTTCTTCATGTTTCACTGTTGCAGTTGTTACATTTGGGTAATCTGCTGGCAGGTTGCCTTCAGTCGGCCTGATTTACAAAGTCTTGGGTCCTGCGTCGGTTGCTGTCACTTCTTCCATGACGTCAGGTCACCAGGGGTATAAAACATGCAGCCAAAGCCATTACATCAGTCTTTCTTGCCGTGCGGTGCCCGAAGCAGAAGCAGTTCGCAAGTGGCGGTCGGCCCACTCCTGAAATTTTTGTTTTCAAGTTTCAAATCCGAAGTCTTCAACTAAAAAGTTAAGTACCCTGTTAGGGAAACTTTTTCTTGCTCCTTACCGATGTCAGTAAAAGTTAATAATTGCATTACTTGTGGGAAGCAAATACCTCATAAGGATTTTCATTTGTACTGTATTCCTTGCCTAGGCCCTGACCACAACATACCTTGCTGTTGGTACATTTTTGCTTCTAAATATTTTGGCTCATGCTTTAATTATCCAGAAATGTCGTCAGTTAGCAATCCGACTACCAGAATACCTAAAAAACGCAAAGAAAAAAGACAGAGACAGGCCGTTGAGGTCCAAAACTGCAGACTGCGCTTCTCCTAAGCCAGTCGCCAGTTCGCCGGTACTCAGTGAGGCGTTTTCGCAGCCCCTGATATTCGCTACTTCTGATTTCCAGGCCTTTACTGAGACCCATTCGGAGTCCGGTGTGCTGCGAGATGCTTCAATTATGGAACCCAAGGATGTCTCTACCTTGGATGGGTCCGGAGCCGCTGTGCAGGCACCGGCTTCTGAGGGTGTTTTCAGGCCTACAGATTTGTATATTAGACGGACGCCATCTTCAAAAGTAAGGCCAAAATCTCAACCTTTGCCTAAAAACCAACGCCTGGGCCACATGTGCAGGCCCCTATGCCTAAAAAACAAATGATCAAAATGGCTGAAGATTTAATTACTCTGATCAGGGGTAGCCAACCCCCCCCCCCCAGAGATCTAGGCAAGACATTGATTATGAATCTTCTGAACAGGATTCTATTTCTTCTGACTCTTCTAATGAACAGGAATTGTCTATTCCTACTTAAGAAGACTGATGCAGAAGATTCCATTCCTTCTGCTTCTCCCCCTGAGGATTTTTATTTTGGGGAAACTTTACATACGTTAAGGGAACATTTCCACTGGGAAAGTCAGGATTTCTCTGAATCTAAAAAGAGACTTTAGGGATTTTCTTATTCTTCCTCAGCATAGGCCTTTGGCTATATCTGTTCTAGACATTGTTGATGATGTTTTTTCAGAATCTAGTATGGCTCCTGATTCTCAGCCTCCGTCTCCTTGTAAGCCAGACAGATACTACAGGGTTCCTGACTCCCACAAATTCCTTTTCAAAAATCCTGTTGCAGATCCTGAAACCATTTCTCAGGGTCCCAAGGGCATTAAGGCTTCTACTGCTAAAAATCTTACCCCTTCTGATAGAGATTCCAGGGTGCTGGATAGATGGGGTAAGAGGGTTTATACTTCTGCAACCTTGGCAATCAGAGCTTTAAACTGTCAATTTCATATGCTAAAATGTCAACAGCATATCATGGGACTGCTTAAACAGAAAATGATGTTAATTTCTGACTGTGGAAAACAAAGATTTACAAGATTTGTTGCATTCAGCTGAACAAGTTGAAAAACATACTTTGCAATGTGGTTTTGATTCTTTGGAGGCCTCTTGCAGGGCTGCTGTAACTGGGTCTGTGCTAAGAAGGCATGCTTGGCTCAAAGAGCAAAATCTGCCTGATCATGGTAAAGCAAAATTGTTGGATGCTATTTTGCAACAGGACTGTCTCTTTGATAATAAGGCTGAAGAAGTTTTAAAAAAAGATGGAAGATAAAACTAAATCTATGCAAACTGTGAAAGATTTCTTACAAGTGCAACCTCCAAGATTTAGTAGGCACTGGCCTACTAAGAACTGGTCCTTTCCAGTTCCTTCGAGAGCCACTCAAGTCAAACCCAGACAGTACAAAGGCTCCAGGTTTCAGTCACAAGGGACTTTCAGAACAAAACAATGGGGTGCCTCCTCTTCCAAATCTGGAAACAAGACACCTCCCTATGGTAAGCAGTCTCAATGACTTCCCTTTACACTTACCAAGCACTTACCTTTTAGCCGCCCCTTTGGGGGAAAACTGGCTCTTCATGCAAGAAACTGGCAACTTATAACCCAAGACAAATGGGTTTTAAGTACAGTACCCCAGGGATACAGATTTCATTTCCACACGTTGCCAATTCCAAACGGACGGGCAAACCTGCCCCCAAATCAGTGGGCAGAGGCCCAGAAACAAGTACTTTCCCTCATGAGCATGGGGGCTATTCAACCAGTACCAGAAGAGGAAAAGGGACAAGGTTTCTATTCAAGACTTTTCCTGGTACCCAGAAAAGACAAATCATGGCATCCAATTCTGGACTTATCTACTCTAAACACCTTTCTGGACATTCCAAAATTCAAGATGCTGACTCTTCACCAGTTACTTCTTATGCTAGGCAAAGATGCCTGTTTGGCAACTCTAGATTTAAAAGAGGCTTACCTGCATATCCCAATCAGGGAATCTTGCAGAAGATACCTCCGCTTCAAAGCAGGCTACTTGCATTACCAGTTCTCTACACTGCCCTTTGGCTTATCTACTGCGCCCAGGGTCTTTACAAAGTGCCTGGCTCCAGTAATTGCATTTTGCAGGCAAAGAAATATTCAAATATATCCATACCTGGATGATTGTCTAATTCAGGCAGAAAACAAGGACACTCTTCTAAACCATCTGGCATTTGTAAAAAGGGTTCTAACTTGTCTAGGGTACACTATAAACAAAAAGAAATCACAACTGTTACCCTCTCAAAAATGACTTCCTGGGTGCAAGCTTGAATACAACTGCCCAGATGGCTTTCCTTACGCTAGAGAAGCAAATTCATTTGGTGACTTACTTCAAACAGGTGGCCACAAAAACCCTGCTTTCTGCAAAGCAAATACTGCAAGCCTTGGGGTTCATGGTGTCCTGCATTCTTCTAATTCCATACGCAAGACTGCATATGAGGAAACTTCAGTGGTACTTAAAAAGTCTATGGAGTCAGCATTGTCACAGCCTGGAAACAATGATTCCTATCATACCTTGCCTGCAACTAGAGTTCCTATGGTGGGCAGAGGCCTGCCACCAAAACAAGGGACTGCCATTCACATCACCCCCTGCCACCCAAACCCTAACTACAGACGTATCAGACTATGCTTGGGGGGCACATCTGGCAGGGAAGTGCATTCAGGGCAAATGGAGCCCAAATCAAATGCACCTTCATATCAATCAAAAAGAAATGCTAGCTGTACAGAATGCACTGACAGCCTTCAAGGACTATCTTCATCCAGGACAATTAATGATAAAGACAGACAACACCACGGTTATGTGGTACATAAACAAGCAGGGGGGAACACACTCCTACCCCTTTTGCAGACTAGCCATGGCATTGTGGAACACGGCCTTGACCTATCAAGTACAACTACAAGCTCAATTCCTGCCAGGAAAGCTGAATACTCTGGCAAATGAACTAAGCAGAAATCTCATGGACCCACACGAATGGAAACTGGAACCAGGGATTTTCAACATGTTGACACGCAAATGGGGGAGCCCAGACACATATCTTTTTGCCTCACCCCAGAACTATCAGTTGGACACATTTTGCACAAGAACTCATCACAAAAAAGCCTGGAAAGTGGATGCTCTATTCTTCAGCTGGAAAAACCTATCAGTCTATGCCTTTCCCCCTCTGCCTCTGCTCTCCAAAGTTCTACTAAACGTCAAACAGGACAAACCAGAAATGATTTTGATTACTCCAGACTGGCCTTGCCAACACTGGTACCCACTCCTGTGCAATGTGTCACACCTTCCACCGTGGCACCTGCCTCAGACACCTTAAATTACTGTCTCAGCAGAACAACCAAATTCTGCACACTTAGCTCCAAACTTTGAATCTTGCAGCGTGGCTAATCACCTAAATTCACCCTTAGCATCCCTCAGCAAACCTGTGATGGATGTCATTTTGGAGGCGAGAAGGCCTAGTACTAGAAAATCTTATGCTGACAAATGGAAAAGATTCTGTGCCTGGAATCAATCTCAAGGGATAAGCACAGCAGTGCCCAACATTCCTCAGATTTTACAATACTTAACTGAGATGCTTCACAAGGGCCTGTTCTTTTCTTCCATAAAAATCCATGCCTCAGCCATTTCAGCTCATTACAACACAGAACCTCCCCTCTTCTCTCATCCTCTGTTAAAGCAGTATCTCAGAGGGGCCAAAAACTTAAGACCACCCCGGAGAGCTCCATCCCCTGCCTGGGACCTCAATTTTGTATTGTAAAAGCTCACTCTCCCTCCTTTCTAGCCAGCTGCTACTGCAGACTTAAAATTTCTCTCCTGGAAAACAGCTTTCCTTTTAGCAGTCACTTCAGCTAGAAGGATTTCCGAATTACAGGCTCTTATGGCAGTGGAGCCTTTCATCATTTTTCATGCAGACAGGATACCTCTCGGGACCAATCCATCTTTCATGCCTAAGGTGGTATCCAGTGTGGCTCTTAATCAGACCATTCATTTGCCATCTTTGTTTTCCAATCCACAGAACAAGGGGGAGCGGATTCTGCATTCATTGGATGTACACAGACAACTTAGATTTTACTTAAACAGGACAAAATCTCAAAGAAAATCTGAACAATTGCTGGTGGCATTTGCTGCAGGGGCAGAGGGAAAGGCTATTTCAAAGCAAACCATTTCCAAATGGATAAGCCATTGTATTCGTTTCTGCTATATGCACCATGAAAAAACTATCCCCCAGGGGATCAGATCCCATTCCACCAGGGCTGCATCTACTTCTACAGCCTTTCTCAGAGGTGTTCCTACTAGGGACATTCTAGAAGCTTCTACCTGGAGCTCAGTTTATACGTTCACCAAACATTACCATTTACCACTTTTCTCTAAATCCAGAGCTGGCTTTGCCACTGCTGTCCTGCAGGGCGTTATAGCTGGTCCTAATGCTGTATAATTCCCTCCACCCAACCATAGCTTTGGGAATCTACCCAAATGTAATGACTGCAACAGTGAAACACGAAGAACATAGTACAGTTGTGTACACTTGCCATAAATGTAGATGTTCGAGTGTATTCACTGTTGCAGTCCTGGTTACCCTCCCTCCAGCCCCCTGTTTTGCTCTGGCTATACCTCTACTTTCTTTCACTATGCTTAAAAGCCCTTTTGGTGTATTTGCTTTTGGGATTGGAGGTATGTTTTGTGTGTTTTTAATTTTATTTGCTCCCCATTTGGGGGGCACCTGACATCTGGGGCAAGAAAAACTGATGTAATGGCGTCGGCTGCATGTTTTATACCCTGATGACCTGACATCATGGAAGAAGGGATAGCAACCGATGCAGGACCAAAGACTTTGTTAATCAGGCCAACTGTGGGCAACCTGCCAGCAGATTACCCAAATGTAATGACTGCAACAGTGAATATACTCGAACATCTACATTTATGGTAAGTGTACACAACTGTACTTTATGAGGTGGGCCATGTAAAAAGTCTTCCGTACAACAGGGGCAACATGGTGGTGAAAAGTCAGGTTGCTGTCAACCTGGGTGCCCAAGTCCCTCACAGCTGATTGCATGCTTAGTATGTTGATGTCCTTCTATTCTCATGTTGCAGTATTCTTCACTTTTTGGGGGAGTTGCTGCCTGCAGCACCGGACATCCAGTCAGTATACCAAAGTCTTGAAAGCAGGGGTACGTGTGACATTGCATGCAAGAGCCATAAACTGACACTAGCTATATCTGTGACATCTGCACGTACCGAAATCAACACTTTTCTGCCATAGTGCATTTCAGATGTCTGATCGCCAGCTCCAGTAATCCAGTATTTGTTTGACTTCAGCCATCCATTTTTGACTATCGCTTCAGGCTGTCCGCATTCAGATAAGTACCCTTGTGGGTTTTTTGCTTGTTTCTTTACCTGTTTCAGACACATGTCATCTAGGAAGGGAAAGTACACTTGTGGAAGACAAATTCCACACAAAGACACATACGATCAGCGTTTATTCTGTTTAGGGGCAGGTCACGACTACAAGTCCTGTGATATTTGCCAATCTTTTGTCCCAAAAACCCTGAGAGGCCATTTATTGGCTTTAAATCTGTATTTAGAGAATCAGCAACTTCGGCACTTGTCGTCCGGGATGGATGGCGGAGCGGGAACATCCGATGAGCCGCCAAGGACAAAGGCTAAAAAAGTTAGGCCCGACATCCAAGCTGCGCCTCAGGAATCCGGTGAGATCCTCGAGGCGAGTGTTAGCCCAGGATCTCTCTGGACTTCGGATATCTCCCTGTTACCGGGAACCGAAATGGAAGCCGGTGCAGCGGGTATCCAGAGTACATCCACTGAGGCTTTACAACAAGGCTCCTGATGGTGAGGGGGAAATGGGGCTTGTGGTGTCGGAGGAGCCTTCTACTGCCTTGCCATCCATTCCTACATCAGCACCCAGGCCTACTTCTGTTACTACTCCTTCCACCCTTTTAAGGAGGAAACAGAAGGAAAAATACAGGGCTAAAGACCCTACTCCAGCTTGGGGGACCTTTTCTCAGATTTTACTCAAGGCCTTTCAGGTACTCCAGACCCAGATTCCCCAGTCGGGCCAACCACTTGTTTCACAGGTATAATCTGAGGAAGACTATTCCTCCTCAGATGAATCCCTGACATATTGCTCCCAATTTGAATTCCCCTAAGGCTTTTGCTACTCCTGAGGAAGAAGAGACCCTCACTCCTGACTCCTTTGGAGAAGATTTCTCCTTTGGGGACACTATTTCCCTACTTAGACAGCATTTTAAGTGGGAGGCCGCAGATGTTTCTGAGACCAAGAAAAGATATTTTGAAGTCCTGCAGATGGAGCAGCCCTCACCATATGCAGTTTCTCCTTTATTCCCAGCTTTCCAGGGATGCCTTCTCAGCTGCTTCCCAGAGCCCAGAGTCATAACCTTCTGCTAACAAGAGACCAGACAGATTTTACAAAGTGTCTGCAAAGGAGCAGTACCTTTTTAAGAATCTGCAGGCAGATCCTGCTGTTATTGCAGTTTCAGCTGACAAATCTTCAAGGCAACTACCTTCTTCCTCTCTTTTTTCCCACTGATAACAATAGTAAATTTATGGACAGGTTGGAGAAGAAGGTATGTACTTCTTTCCACCTTGGCCATAAGAGCAATTAATTATCAAACTCATATGGCCAAGTTTGCTCTATATTCCCCTGACCAAGACCTCTACTCTGCTGTCTGACATACCTGACTCAACAGCCAAGGCTCAGCTGGATACCTTTTTGAACATGGTATCCCAGGTTACTAGACACTCAGCCAAGTGCAGCTATGATGCTGTTGAAGCCTCTTCCAAATCAACTGCATCTGGTTCAGTGTTAAGGAGGTTGTAATGGTTGAGACTCCAACCTTTGCCCTTGGATGTCCAAGCGAAATTGTTAGGTGCTGCTTTGGATAACTCAGCATTCTTTGGAGCTGCCTCTGCAGAGCTACTTAAGTCACTGCAGGAAAATGAAAAAGACTTGCAGAATCTAAAACAGTTACTGGTGTCACCAGTTCCTAGATTCCATAAGAACTATCCCCAAAAACCCAGCTTTGTTAAGAAGCAATCCACCCATTCCTCTGCCACTCATTCCGGGGGAAGAAGGCAACCTAGGAAACCAGCTGCTCCTAGATCTTCATCCAGTTCAACACCTCCAGCCTTTCGGAGGCAGCCAGAACCAGAGAGAGCTCCTCTGCTGTGACTCTCTTCCCTTACCCACCTCCACCCCCACTCTCCCTACGCCTAACCCTATCCCAACCCTAATGGCAAAAAATTACCACAGACAGGTGGGTGCTCTCCATCATTGAGAGAGGATATTTCATGACTTGGTGGGAATCTCCACCATTCCATGGAGTTCCACAACCTCCTTCCAGTCAGCTTTCACTATTCTCCCCCATACTGACAGAACTTTTATCTCAGGGCACTATAGAAGTAGTACCCACAGATCAATTAACCAACGTTTGTTTTTCTACAGGATGTTTTTGGTTCCAAGAAAGGATGGTCCTTGGAGACCCATCCTTGACCTATCCTTCCTCAGTCTCTTCCTCAAGGTGCCAACCTTCAAAATGCTCACATTAAAGCAACTTCTTACTCTCATTCCTCAGCAAGCCTTCATGGCCTCCCTGGATCCGAAGGATGCATACTTTCACATCTCTGCTCACCCCACTTACAGGAAAGTTCTTCGTTTCTCTGTGGGTTCCTTACATTTTCAGTTCTCTGCCTTGCCCTTTGGACTCACCACAGCCCCAAGAGTATTCACCAAATGTCTAGCCCCGGTCATTGCATACTGCAGACTACAGGGCATACAAATTTACCCTTATTTAGACGATCTGTTGATCCTACACCAAAATTCTCTCACCCTGTCTCAACATCTGAACTGGGTTTTCAGGATTTTGCAAAATCTAGGGTTCATGGTCAATCACTTAAAGTCCCAAATGACCCCATTACAAGACCTTGTTTTCCTGGGGTGCAGGATAAGAACAGACATGATGCCAGTCTTTGTCTCTGCCCAGAAAGTGGAAGTTTTCACCCAAATTTTCCAATCCCTCCTACCACTACCATCCATGTCAGCCAGAGAATTTCTGAGAATCCTGGGATTCATAACATCATTGATCCCCATACTCCCTCTAGCCAGGATGCACATGAGGAAGTTTCAGTGGGTATTGAAAAATTCTTCGAATCAACACGTTCATCCCTTGAAAGCCAAGCTTCTCCGCTGTTTAAAAAAGGAACTCATCTGGTGGGTATCTACTATCACCTTCAATCAAGGGGTGCACTTAAAAATTCCTCCACCCAAACAGCATCTTTACACAGATGCATCAGATCTAGGTTGGAGGCTGTCCTTCACAGTACCAACATCCAGCACAAGGTGCAGGGGGAATGGACCATTCCATAAAGAAGAGACCACATCAGTGTAAGAATTAAGGGCCCTTTACTTGGCAATTCAAGCTTTTCGAGGGATCCTTCTGCCAGGCAGATTGCAGGTCATCACAGACAACATGACAGTCCTGTGGTACATAAACAGGGAGGAACAAAACCCTACCCTCTTTGCAGTCTGGCAGTTCAAATATGGTCCAGAGCAACAGCACTACAGATTTATTTACAGACAGTCTACATCCCATCAGAAGACAACGTGATGGCAGACACCCTGAGCAGGACCTTACCAGCCTCCCATGAATGGATGCTTCACAGGGAGGTGTTTCTGGATCTAATTCATAATTGAGGTATTCCTCGGGCAGATCTGTTTGCCTCCTCCCAGAACAGACAGATGCCCCTCTTTTGCGCAAGGCTTCCCCATCCACAAGCCTGGTAGGTGGACGCCTTCTCCTTCTCATGGGAGGGAATGTTCCTTTATGCCTTCCCACCATTTCCATTAATTCATAAAGCCCTCCTGAAAATACAGAAGGACAAACCAAAACTCCTGTTGGTGACTCTCTTCTGGCCAAGACAGCATTGGTTTCCCTACGTTTTCATTTAGTCTAGGGCAGTCACCACAGGTTACCTCACCACTTCAACCTACTCTCACACGATAAGGGGTCCCTTATTTATGCCCACCTTCTCAATCTGACTGTGTGAGTGATAGAGTTTTGATCCCCTTCAGGCACCTATATTCAGGGGACATACTCAATGTTCTGCAGGAAGCCAGAAAACCAAGTACTAGGAGCAACTATTTATTTAAATGGGAAAGATTCTCCAATTGGTGCCGTAAGAGTAAACAGGACCCATGTCAAGCTTCTGTTCCACGCGTCCTTTCCTACCTATGTGAATTGCTGTATTCAGGTTTGACTTATTCTTCAGTAAAAGTGCATCTTTCTGCCATTTCTGCTTGCCTTCCCCTGACTCCATCTCTGGCTTCCAGGCTAGATGTCAAGCTGTTTTTGAAAGGGGACCTTCATATCAGGCCTCCTTGTAAGCCCATCCCCCACCTTGAGACCTTAACTTTGTGCTGGAGAAACTTACACTAGCTCCCTTTGAGTCAGCCCATTCTTCCACTCTCAAGTTTTGTACTTGGAAAACAGTCCTGTTAGTGGCTGTCACTTCTGCCAGGAGGGTATCCAAGATACAAGCCCTTATGGCTTCACCTCCCTACCTTTGTGTTTCATAAAGATAGGGTTTCCCTAGGGACTAACCGTTCCTTCATGCCAAAAGTAGTTAATGAGATCTCTGTAAGTCAGGCCATTACCTTGCCTGTCTTCTACCCTCAGCCACAGAACTCCTCAGAAAGGGCCTTGCATTCCTTGGATGTTCATAGGCAACTGAGGTTTTACTTAGAAAAGACCAAAAACTCTCAGGCAGTCTGAACAACTTTTTGTCTCCTTTCATCCTAGGGCCCTAGGAAAGGCCGTATCTAAACAGACAATTGCTTCTTGGATTTCTAAGGCTATTGCCTTTTGCTATTCCTTTCATGGAAAACAGTTGAATTCATCTGTCAAAGCCCATTCCACCAGAGCTGTTTCCACTTCAGCAGCCTTTTTCAAGGGCATTGATTACTCTTCTCTTCTGGAGGCAGCAACTTGGTCCTCTGTACATACCTTCACCAAGCATTACAAATTGGATTCCATGTCTAGGGCTAGTGCAGGGTTTGCTAGGTCTATTCTGCAGGGTCTTATAGTCTCTGACCCTCACCTGCCACCCACACCACTACCTAGAGAGTTTTGGTACTCTCCCTAAAGTGAAGAGTACTGTAACATGAGAATAGAAGGACATAGAATAGTTGTGTTGTGTAAGAACTTACCATAACCATAGATGTCCTTCTCTACCATATTACTGTATTCAATCCCACCCACCTATCCCCCCGCCACTTCTCTTTGACCATATTATAAACTGGGTCCTTCCCATGATTACTGACTTGTCTCTGGGAAGGGTTTTATACTAACTTCTAATATTCCTGGGGGCTCTCTTTATGCGGCAGCCAGTTCTTATATGGGTACGTGCAGACGTCACATATATAGCCTTGTCTGTTTATGGCTCTTACATGCAACGTCACACATGCCCCCTGCTTTCAAGACTTTGTTATATTGGCTAGATGTCCAGTGCTGCAGGCATCAACTCCCCAAAAAGTGAAGAATACTGCAACATGGAAGAGAAGAACATCTATGGTTATGGTAAGTTTTTACACAACTATTCTTTATTAATGTGATAATTAGTGTGGATGTAATTTTCCTCAAAGGGGATAATGATGCATTTCTTGGCATTCAGTTTGAGGCTATGCTTCTGGTACCAGTCATTAGTTTGGATGAGGCCCTCTTAGAAGAAGTTCATATCACTAAGGGAATTTAAGACAGCTCCCAACTTGCAGTCATCTGCAGACTTGGTCAGCCACAGGCCACTGTTTTTGGCTTGCACCTCAGAAAAGTGTATCCCAAACTGTAGAGGTCCCAAGACTGATTCTTGAGGTACACTGCTCATTATGGGTCTACTGTTAGAGGTGGTTTCCCATATTTTGACTGAGTGGGTTCTATCAGTGAGCCAGTTAGCTACCCATCTGGTAACTTATGAGTTGATGCCTAGTTTATCTATTATACCTGAATGGGGAATAGTGTTGAAAACTTTGGCTAGGTCAAGGTAGGCAGTGTGCACAGTCTTCCCCTCGTCCATGGCTTTGGTGACTGCTTCGAAGAAGTCAACCAAGTTTAACATGATCCCCCCTTTGACAAAACCAAACTGTGTGAGGTCAAGTGTTTGTAGATTGCCAACGTCCTTAATTATAAGGTCCATGATAGTGCATTCCATGGCCTTGCAGATCAGGCTAGCTAGGCTGATGGGCCTATAATTACCTGGGTCGGTGGATGCTACACTTTTGTGTAGAAGGATGATAGTGGCTGTCCTCCATTCGGCTGGGGCAAAGCCGGTGCTCAGGCTTTGGTTGAATAGGGTGCCTAATGGTGCTGAGAGCTCTTGCCCGAGTTCATGTAGGATGCAGCCGGAGGTGTTGTCGGATCTCATGGAGGCTGTATTTTTTGCCTTTGAGAGGGCATTAAAGACCTGCTCCTTGGTGATGAGGGGAGGGGGGCAGGTGCTGGAGATGTCCTGATTTACTGATGGGAGGAATAGGGGGTGAAGTTTTCACTGAACCTGTCTGCTAGCAGGTTGGCTATATCTCCAGCATTTGTGTATGTGGCACTTTTGACCAGCAGTTCAAAGCAGATTTGGATGTTAACCTCTGAGATTGCAGACATATGTGAAGAAGGCCTTGTGATTGTCCTTAGTGGATGTGGCCAATTTAGACTCGAAGTTAGCCTTACAGGATTTCACCAGTGACCTTATTTGCTTGTTCAGACAAGGGTGAGATTGCTTCCAACTTGCACCTGCTCCTTCTTGGTCCTGGACTGCAAATTTTTCCTTTTATTATAGAATTTGTTTGATGCTGCTGTCCACCAGACAAGTTTACTCTTCCTTGAGGAAGATGATTTGGTTCTGTCAAGTTTTGCTGAGTCCATGCAGCAGTGTAGGTCCTCGTATAGTTTTGGTGTAGGCTTGGAGATTAGTGTTAGTTCCAACTGAAGGGATGGCTGTGAAGCTGCTTATACCTGCTGTTAGGAGGTTGTGGTCAGCTTTGCAAAAAGTATTTTTTTTGTTTGACCCTGGCAAGGGGGGGGGGTCAGGGGAGATGGTGACTTCAAAAGTGATCACTTTATGGTCAGATCTTACCAAGGAAGATGACACTGTAGGGGTGCTACAGTGATTGTTCATATTGTTTAGTACCAGGTCCTGGATATTTTCACCTCTCATGGGGATGTCGACCAGCTGATCCAGTGTATTGACACTGACGAAGTTGAGGAATCTCTGGGTGTTTGTCTTTGGACTAGAACAGGCCTTCCACTGTATGGTTGGGTAGTTAAAGTCACTGAGGATCAGGGTAGAAGGTTGAATCTTGATGGATTCAAGTAAGTCCAGATAGGTGTAGTAGGCGTCCTGAGTCATGGTTGGGGGTCTGTAGCTAGCTATGATTTGAATAGGTATTTTGTCAACAGTTAACTGCACCTGAAGTGTCTCCCGTGAGTCATACTGCTTGATCAGCCTGGAGGTGTGTGTCTTTGATAAATATTGAAATTCTGCCATCTTTGGCTTTGTAGACCTCTGTTTGGGGTCTGAAAGTATGGTAGGATGAGTAACCTGGTAAGGCTGGGGTGCTCTCCACAGCTTTGAACCAGGTTTCAGTAGCTGCACAAATGTCAGCATTTTCCAGGGCGAGGAATGCTTGCAATTAGTGCAGTTTCATGTTAAGACTCCTAGCATTTAGCAGTATGACCTTTAAGTTTCATTTAGAAGCATTTTTCACATGGGTAATTTTGTTTTCATGACTTTGCCTAAAAAAGGCACTATGAGGGAGACAGGAGTCTTTGTCAGAAGCCTAAAGCCCAAGGGAGACAGATGAAGGCCATCTCTGGCAAAGCATCATGGTCTGTGAGTCGTGTCCTCCCAGGCTGTCAGGTACTGGATCCCCTTGGAATGACACCAGAAACTAAGCCAATAATCAAAGTCAGTAATTTTCTGTTTGTATTGAGGCATCATTCTGGGTGATGATAGGATGCTGCTTAAGGCTAGGAACACACCTGCCTGGGGCACATATTCAGCGTGCTCAATCATGTCTGTCTTCATATAGTCCAGAGAGGTACATCTCAAGTCATTCATGCCAACATGGACTATGACAGAGTCATAACAGTACCTGTTGTTGAGAGACTTGATTGAGTGCGTGATATGGCGGATTCTAGCACTTGACAAGCAACTTATCGTGACTTTTCCCTTGCCTACTATGGTGAGGAGTACATCTATGTGTCTCACAATAGAGTCTCCTATGACTAGTATGTTGGGTTTATGGCTGGGCCCTAGAAGCTGAGACACAGGCATGTGTACTATGTGTGGTGTTTGCTGCTGTGGGTTGTGATGTGCGTGTGTGTTTTTGCTTCAGAGGTCTCTTTTGTTTAGGAATGTTTTTGTTGAGAATATTTGCATATGTGGGAGTGTGTTGTACAGTTGAGGGTGGTATTAGAGGTGTGGTGTTTGAGCAGACAACTTTCTTAGTGCCAGATGTACTGGTTTGTGATTGAGACAGCAAAGATTCTAGGTTCTTAATGTAATTGCATCTTTCACATATTGTGTTCTGATGTGGTAGTAGTAGTAGACGGTTTTCCATATACATGAGGCAGTTGCTACACTGTCTCAGGATGCCCATGTCAACCAGACTAGCAGGAGAAACCATAGGAAATTATCTGTCCATAGTTGTCAGAATCTCTGGAAGAGAGGTGAGGGATAATAGAGTGGGTACTGCTTGAGCAGAGTACGTATAGGTGTGAGTAGGTCTGGGTAAAATCAATATAGTAGCTGCAAGCGAGGGCCTCACTTACAAAGGAGTACTGGTAAGGGAAAAAAATGCAGCTGAGATACCTCACAAAGGGTTAAAACAGCACAGCAGCAGTGTGTGTCCCCATAGCCGGCCTTAGGCCGCCTAGGGCACTGCTCTAGCAGAGGCACTTTTCCAATACTCTGGATGGTGTAGGTAGACCAGAATGGGGTACAGGGTGGTGTTGGGGGCGCTGTAGTGATCTTTTGCTTAGGGCACCAGTTGACCAAAGGCCGGTCCTGTGTGTCCCACAAACAAGCGCAAACCCACGCAAATGTGTGGTTTAAGTACCACAAAAACGAAAGTGAAATAGAAGACTGGAATTGGCCAGTCAGCCCTTGTCCCTGAGCTGTTAGCCAGACACCATATGCCAGACCAGTTCCAACCAGTTCACTTACTCCCACTAAGTTCAAGTAGGCCCCAGCCAACACAAGATGGTGTAGCAGGAAACACAGGAATCACACAAATAGATCTGGATACAGCAAAACCTGTGACCAGACTATGCTGAAGATATTTAAACTCTGTTTAGGTCGATTTAACACAGAAGAACAGATAAACACTTAAATATAACAGCAGAACAGTTCATACTCAGTTAATTAAACAGTTTAACAGTAAAACAGTAAAAAAATACAGTGCAGATGTTAATGCAAGTTAATAAAACAGCACAGTTAATCAACTACAAGTGCAGTAAATCAGAATAAATTGAAAAATAAAACAGTGTAAGAAACTTCTCTGTGTGGAAGATTTTCAGTCCATATATCTCTAGTTAATCACTGTATATTAATCAGATCAGACAACAGTAGTAGAAGTAGCAAACTTAAATTCGTCTTAAGCCAAAAAAATAATAAAAAATTATAATTTGAAATATTGCACAGAATTACTAGGTATTTGAAAGTAATCCAAGCAAGGCAGGCAGTCTGTTTCCAGTTGAAAATCCTTTAAGTACACAGACAAGCGATCCAAGTAAAACAAAAACAGAGTAATAGTTTCCTCACAAGCTTTGTAAATATATACATACTTTTTATCAGGCAAGGGAGTGGTTTATTGTGCTGTAAAGCAAAGTGTTATTGGTACACATGTTAAATTCACATCCCTTCCCCCATCAGTGTGACATTCGAGCTGGTCCTGCCCTACTTAGTAGCTGTCATAATAATATAACCCTTATGTACTTTAAATACAATTTATAATGATGGGGTACCTCTTATTTAATCAGATTATTAAGTAGATTTAGTAGTATTAAATCTGTGATTTTATCCAAGACAGTATACTACATGGCTGGAAATATATCAGCCTTAGTCCATTTGGCAATCAAAATATATATATAAATATATACATATACACTTTGCATGTAAAAAGTCAATTGTAGAAATCATATTCTATTTTCATAGCCTGTTGTTAACAAAGATTGCTTTCGTCCTTCTAGACTTCTTCAGGTCTGTGTACAAGAACCCTAAAAACTATCTATAAAATATTATTGTATAATTAGTTAGTATTTTGATTACACATCATTGTGAATAAAGTGGAAAAAAAAAGAACCAGAAAAAGAAAAAAAAAATAAGAAAAAAATGTATGATGATGGAAACAAAATATACAATTAAATTAAAACATTTTAAATAGTATTTAAAACCAACTGGTAGAATAAAATAAAGTGGGAGGAGGGCTTTGTGTTAAACAACACAGACTACATGCAACATATCACATGCTATTTACGTTTTATTGAGGACATCTTTATTGTATGGGAAGGTGACACCTTGCAGCTTGGAGATTTTATCACTTACCTCAATCAAACAACCCCCTTCCTGAAGTTTACCTCTTCCCATAGCTATACTTCAACCACTTTCTTAGATATGCAGATTTCCAAGGACACCAACAATAACAGAATCACCACTGATCTATTCAGAAAACCAACGAGGGTTAACTTATTACTCCACAGTAAAAGTCTACATCCTACAAAAACCAAGTATAATGTAGTGAAGTCCCAGGGCTATAGATTAGCTAGAATTACCACAGAGATGGAACCATTTTTGAGAAACCTGAACAACTTGGATAATGATTCTCTAGTGAGAGGCTATGAAAGTCAGATGTTAAAAAACATCCGGGAACCCATTGTAGAACTGAAAAGGACTGAAGCACCTTGCTCAACGTCACCAGCAGGAGAATTTTAAGACATTTCAAAGAGAATAACAAATGCAAAAATAGCTGCATCCTGACATACACTTTGGATTATCACAGTATCAAAAAATGTTATTGAAGAAAACTGGACCATTGTCACAGGAAACCCTTTTTCTGATTAACATCTTGGGTGAAGCCCCATCCTTTGTTTATAGGAAGGCCAGGAACATTAGAAGTTTTGTTGTATTTAAACCTAGACCATATGAGAGAAACCCTAAAAGATGTGAAACTAATTGTACATTTTGTATATTTATACAGCAAGGTGATAGTTTTTATTGCCCTTATTTAAAGAAAATAATTAAGACCAGTGCAGGAGGTGACTGTAACACTATAAAAGTAATTTACAGAGCACAGTGTAACGAATGTGATGCATTCTATGTGGGCAAGACTGTAAACGTAAGTGTAGGATTTCATGTCATCTGTCAGAAATCCACTCTGGATGTAAAAATAATGCATTAGCCAAACACTTTTCTCTTCATAAAAGACACACAGGTTTTAAGTTCCAGATCCTGGATCGCATAGACATGGGTGATCTTGAAGGAGACATCCCGAATATTCTGGAGAAACATGAACTCATGTGGCAATTAAAGCTGAATTATTTTAGGAAGCCTGGACTAAACTACTACTTTTCAATTAAAAGTGTACTGGAACTTAGAAAATTGCCGCATTGTTTTCATGACTAATTTTATTTTATTTTATTCTACCAGTTGGTTTTAAATACCATTTTAAATCAGTTTTAAAGGGGCACTGGCTCGTTTCTAAACAGAGTGCTTTGCCTCGGACCGAATCACAAACATTGCCACCCCTTTACTTAACTACCTCCCAGTTTGTGACATCACTGGCTGTTCAACTCAAATATCAGTTTACTTTGCCTATTCAGTCCCATTCACTCTTTGGTTCCCCTTTGCAAACTGAAATGTTGTAGTTTTAGTTCCTAGAGGTTGCTAAAGTACGCTTTTCTGATTCAATAGTTTGCTGCATTTGTCAGCGTTAACTTGTTTAAAAAAATAGTAACGATCGCTAATCCAGCATTCTCTGACTTTATAGTTTCTGAATATCATTTCAGCCATTCTATTCTAATTTTATTTATTTAATTATTTTTAGGTGTGTGTGTTTCTTTGAGAGTATAATGTATACTTTACCAAACACGTATAGTAGATGCACCCAAGAGAGCCACTGACTGGTGAATTTGAACGCAGGAGCATTGTCAGATTCCTGCTTCTAAGGTAAAAAAATAATTAAAAAAAATCATAAGGCAAGCAGGCAATGAATGTAAGGCAGGATAGGCTTTACAAAACATTAAAATTCTAAGTCGCCTGCTACTTGAGATAATGCCGCGGTTGCAGCTCCGTGTATAGTGCCGTAATTGCGGTAAATTTATTTACTTTATTAATTTATTTACTTTATTTCATGGTTCCTTCTTATTTATTTTGTTACTGTGGACTGCTTTGGTTATTACATTTACATTTGTGAGTCATTGCACTAGCTTTTAAAAAACATAGCAGTGGCTCTGAAAGAAGAGTATGCTCATCTTTTTCAAAATAGAATGTCTTCATATAATAGTTTGTCTGTGGTTAGTAATAACAACATCTGGTATTGGTTTAGTTATTTAACAATGAGTGCTGCTTTAAACACATTCAGGAATGTCTAATTTCATAATGAAAATAAAAAACATTTACTCAAGGATCATAGGGCTTTCTCTGCGTCATAACAGTTGAGCGTGACCAAGACAGTTAAGACTGAGCAGCTGATGGTTACTTTTCTGTTTTATGGAGGGTGCTGGGTCATCCACTGTATGACTATCATTTTATGGGCATCAAATGCTAGCCCAGACTTCAGAATTATCATCTGAGTTGCGATTGTGAACTTTGCATGCTTGACTTCCAACAACTGCGTGGGAATAAACTAGCAACATAAATGAAGAAGTTTGTACTAAACCCATATGGAAAATGATGTGCTGTGCTGAGATGCCCAGGGTTTAAAAGAACATCAGGATGGCTTTTTGGTCACAGCTGGCAAGGCAGCCAAAAACACCAAGTAGCATATTATTTGATAACATCACCCACTAGTTTGAAATGCAAGCATCATAGGAAGCATATTGGATGCTTCCTATGATGTTTGCATTTCAAACTAGTGGATGATGTTAACAAATAATATGCTACTTGGTGTTTTTGGCTGCTTTGTCAGCTGTGACCAAATATTGGATACCCGCGGTGGTGGTGCTGCGGTAGCGTTGTCGCCTCACAGTAAGACACTGTCCGGTTCGATTCTCAGCAAGAGCGTTTTCTGTGTTGGGACATGCATGAATGGGCGTACCTTCGTTGAAGATTGTGCGTCAGGGCTGGTAACTTGGCATGTAAAAATCAACTACCAATCATTAGCGGACCGGAGTTCCGCTGTGGCGACCCCTAACCGGAAAAAGCCGAAAGACGCAAACAATAGGAAGCATATTGGATGGTTGAAACATGTCTCTTAGCTGGCACATTAATTGTATGATCTCCCTCTTTGTTCCTTTATTCTTTACTGCATTGTACATATAGCAAGCCTGGCACAATTCTGATTTAATACATTGTTTAATATTGCATCCTTTCATCAAAATTAACTTCTATACCATTATTAGACACATGAAGGCCTTACCATGTTTAGGTAATTCCGATTCTGTATATGAATTTAAATTTGCCTATGTCACAAGTGATAATTCAATAAAGGTGTTTGAAAAAAAATAACGTCTGTACTACAAGGAGTGTAACAGCGTCTTTGAGTGCATTTTGGACACAGTTTTATATTCAATGCCTTGGATTTTAATTAAGACTGCATCTATTGTATTGGTGTGTTTTGGGAAACATGCATTTTGTAAGCTGTTGCAAAAATTTGCAACATTATGAAATGAACTGCAAAGTGTGCACTCATTTTTTTTCAAATCTGCCTGACAGTTCTTACCTTACTTAATGGCATTGCACAGATGAAGTTCCCTGTTTATTATAAGAATGATGCACAGACATTACTGAAACTGTTTAAATAAATTATAATGTATTATCATGCATCAGCAGATAATTTATCAAACCACTGCCATCTCTTAACCTGCACAGCTTTATCTAACGTATCATATGGCACATGATTGGCTTCTCAGTTTTCTAAGTCATCTCCTGTATTCTTTCCCTCCCAATACCCAGTTACTTCCACTAGAAGGTCAACATACTCTGACATTTTTTTCTTGAGTACTTTGGCTTCCATTTTGTAGTCCAGTTTGCTAATAATATCCAAATGTACTGTAAATATTCTAAATTTTTGAGACTGTATTTGACTAGCAAACCTGTTACTTTTCTGTTACTATAGTTGGCTTGAATATGTTGTTGCTTGTACTTGCATATATTGAATATATTTCTACTTATTTTATGCCAGCATGTCATGGAATTGTAACATTTAGTGCTTGAGATTTCTTAGTTTTTCCTTTAAGTTTGCATGGTTTGAATAGTCTGAAATGATCTACCACAAGTGATTGCATGGAAGTAGCTCTCTATGCACTTGTTCACGACTACTCACTCTAAATGACAAGGCACATTTAAGCACATTAAGAAGAATATGTTGCTGTGTACAGATTGAAAAGGATTCTGTTATGCCAGCTAAGGATATGTGAGAAGAAGCTAAACAAACGATAATACAAAAACTGTGAAAATGGAAGCTCTTGATCATTTATATAGATAGTAAGACACGAGCACTGAACATGTTTTAGTCTCTTTTGTTTTATATACAGATCAGGTATATTTTTATTAACCAGAGACATTGTGGGTGATAATTTATATAGAGCTGAAGGGATATATTTGGAGGGGAAAAGGGAGAGATTTAAATGAGATAAACCGATCCTTCCCAAAGAACAAGATGATTTAGGACTACCTGTTTTGAAGGGACACTTTAGAACTATACTGCTAAGGCTCATATACATAACAAACGTGGACGTGTATAAATCAAAGTGTCAAGGGATGATGATGATGATGAAACAGAGAAGAAGTTGTTCAAGAAATAAGGAGATAGAATGATTTTGAATGCAGGTCCTTAAGGAGAATAACAACATCCATACAGAATGTTATATTCATACAGTAGCAGAAAGTGTTCTAAAGAATAAACCAACGTGGACGTAGAGAAAGGAGAGTTTGCCTATACGGATGACTGCAAGTAGGTAGCACAGACAATAGGCAAGAGGGTGCTGGAATTTAATAAAGAAAATTGGCAAGGGAACCATGGTATTGGGATTAAATAACTACAGAGAGAAATATAACTGAGTGAGATTAGACAAAAGAAGTTTGGATTGCAGATAAGAAACTATTTTCTCTACTAGGAATTGACTGAGCTTAGGTAAAGAGAAAGGGATATGGGAGAGCTTAGTGAAAGACCACCACAGTGAAGTTTTAGTTGTGTCTAGAAAAGAAGCTGCTGCAAAAAGGGCTAATTAGTAGGGCATATAAAATATTACATGATAGCTATAAGAGTCAATCAGAGAAAATTAGAAAATATTGGGAAGGGAGGTTAGAAAGACAATATACAAAGAAATCTGTATGGCACCCAGGTTTACATCAAATTCCAGAAGCTTTATGATTTTTGCTTGAAACTGTTTGCATTGGTATTTTTATAACCCAAGTAGTCTTCAGCAATTTTTTTTCTCCCACTAGCTAGAATCTACCTAATTAAGTAGTTATTCCATTGCAAAGCCAAACTTGTCTTTATAGCCTTACTAGAGCTTTAACAACAACTCTAAAATTCAATCTAGGTCCCAAATGGGGAAAAAAGAAGTAACTGGGAAGTGCAACAAGTTGACAGAATTTAAAATTTCCCTACAGAGTACTTTATTGTAAATGTAGAGGGAGCAAATTGTTGAAACTATGGAAATGATTATTTTGAGCTGGGACACAGTATCTGAATTGTCTAGAATAGTAAGACCTTACCAAGTTCAATGCTATTGGCTGCCAAAAAAGCAGTTACTAGAAAATGGAAATTGAAATATGAACCAGCTGTAAAGGACATACTGACTACTGTAAAACAGATAAAATAAACCGACTGTGGGATCTTTAGAAAAGGCAAGAAGCAAATTATATATATATAGTTTATTATCAATTGTGCGATTGGACTTTGTGTGATTCACATTAGTCCGAATCGACCCATTCGGTAGTATCGAAAGAATGAATGATGAAATGTAGAAATGTACAACAGAAAATGCAATACAGCATTCGCTGTTGTGACTTTCTACATTTTCATGCAGATTGCATTATAGTGGGATTCGGGAAATGTACCCTTTCGTGCGATCTCAGAGTTTGTATATATAAGTAGCAAGGGGTGTGGGGGGCACATGCCCCCACATGGAGAGTGCAGGGGGGGCTTGTCCCCCTGCAAACACGTTTACTGTGTGTCAGAGAGTGATTCTGTTTGCGGGAGTATGGTGCATGTTCGAATTGTGTCGAATTCAAACATTCACCACTTCCGTGTTTGACATTTGTGTTGTTCGCTGATGGTGCTTTTCATTCCTATGGCTCGTAGAAACGACAGTTTGCACGGTGTGATCTGGAAAATGATAGTAAATATATATGTATGTATATATATATATATATATATATATATATATATATATATAAAGAGAGAGAGAGAGAGAGAGTTTTGTGGGAACAATACACACAAAATCACAAAATACTGCTCATCAGGAGGAGGAGTGAGGTTTAAGAGAAGGCAGGAATTAAACAATGTTTATAATGGGGTAAATTATAGTTTTTAAAAAATACATATATGTATACTGCAGCAAAATAATAAAAAAAATCAATTTATTTTTTCTGTTAATGTGTGTGACTCATCATTACATAAACTGTGATTTAATAAAGATATTCTAAAAAGAATAACATGTTGCTATTAAAAACAGAGCTTCAGAAAATCAAATATTTTTATATTCAAGACAGTGTTATGTTTTTAAGTTTACTGTTTCAAATTATCATAACTTTAGTGCTTTCTAATGAAGTTTGTTTTCCTATGCATACTGCACATATGGAATTCCAGTGATTTGCAGATGTGTGGCTGAATTAATGGTCATTTGCCTACTTAAGGTAAACACTGCATTAGGGGATCTTCTCCTTTCAGCTTGATGTGTGGGTGTGCGTTTTTAATATTTTCAGTAAATACAGCAAAGTGTACAGACATGCGACATTAGACAAGTAGAAGTTACAAAGTCAAACAAACAGAAAGGAAAACAGAAGGTCCTAAATATTACATAAATTGTGATTTAATAAAGATATTCTAAAAAGAATAACACTTTGCTATTAAAAACAGAGCTTCAGAAAATCAAATATTTTTATATTCAAGACAGATAGTGTTATGTTTTTAAAGTTTACTGTTTCAAATTATCATAATTTTAGTGCTTTCTAATGAAGTTTGTTTTCCTATGCATACTGCACATATGGAATTCTAGTGAACATTTGAACAACACCCCTTTTGGAAGCTATGAACAATGCTCCTTTTGGAATGTACCTCACAAGACATCTAGAGCAGCTGGAAAGGCCATAGGAGTACCTCACAAAGAGGATTACTGGCCTCAAACAGATGCCCTACACTAACCATCTCAGAAAACTCCAGCTTTACTCCATAGCATATCACTTACTCCAAGGTGATCTCTGCCTAACATATAAAGCTATGTCAAACTCAGAGCTGTTGGACATGCTACACCTAAAGTAATCCCAATCCCTCGGAGATACACGCTCTAGGGACCTAAACCTTGTCACCACAATAAACAGGACATGCTGGAGGGATAGATTCCTGTCCCAGAGACTTCCCATACTGTTAAACAAGCTACCCATCTATGTCAAGCAAAGTTCTTAATTAGCACTCTTCAAGAAAAATCTTGAGTGGATGGAAAATAGTAAATACACACCGGAGATCACTTCTGTGGCTCTGCTCGACAGGGGTACAGGAAAATAACTTTCTTGGTTGGCCCTTGGGCCGATTGCCTAGTACCTACCTATGAACCTATGAGCACCCACATTGCACAAACCATTACAAACCCACTACATGAATGACAAGTAGCAATAATATTACTGATTGCACTGATATAAAGGCTTAATAGAGAAAAAGGCAGTTAAAAAACCCTCCTGGATAAATGGCACCTTTCTAGCTCCAAAACAATGCAGTGTGGCCTATTCCAGTCACCAGATGTAACAAGACTAACCTACTACATGGTGGAGCAGAGGAAGATTAAGAACAACTATGGCTAGCTAGGATTACACATGGACATAAGATTAACCCAGATATAACTTCTGCATTTCTGTCGTTTGGTATCATAACTCAACATGCCCTGATGATCAGCTGTTATAAACCAAATTTGTTCAGTCACCATGGGTATGCCCTGGCCTCAAATGTACAAAAGCCTTAACCCAACAGACTTGAAAAAAGTTCAAGAAATTATTTTGCTGTCCATGAATGCCAGCATTGGTTCATAAGTGTTTACTAGGCTAACGACCACTAGACATTTTTAAGCCTAGCCGTGCATCCCAAATTTCTGACAAGTTCTGGTATCCTTGATAAGTGTAAGCAGTGGCTTGGTGATGAAACATTTACAAGCAGGGGTCTGGGAGATGAACCATTTACAGGCTACCTATGTCCTTTGGATATTAGGTTTGATTATGGTAACATTTCACTCTGGACACTCTTTTACATTAGGAGGACTGGGATTATTTATCTAGTGGCAGTAGGTGTTTACCTGTTTTTTTCTGAGTTGGGAAGCACATAAAAAAGCTCTAAAGGCAATATTGTTATTGGCCAGAGGGCTCAGTAGTCAATTTTCTGTATTTACAGTGCTGCCATAAATTCTACTTGCTTTAAAGTTTGCATTTTCAACCTACTGTAAGGCTGCTGGTCTGCACTGAAATACATTGCACCTAGTTTTTCTTAGTATTAGGCATCTGTTTAATGTCCATTAGCACCTGGGCTTCCAAATCAGTCATTTACATTAACAAGGTCAAAATTTGCACTTTTGTAGCAGGGGTGGGCTGATATCCTCTATCTGAGCTGAGAATTGTTGGTGGGAAGCTCATTGGGTGCTTACCTGATTAGCCTTTGGGCATAGTTGGTGTAAAACATGTTTTTTCTGATCGTATATAAGCCTTGTGATTGCAAGAAACTGACCTTCATACAGTGGTGGTTACTAGTGAGTTGTATACATGCAATCACCAGCAGTTGATATTTCCCTATAAGAACCACCTCAGAACTTAACCTCAGCCCTGTGTTACTCATGGAGCAACTAATTTGAGTGGTGAGCAGCATTTACACATTTAAAGGGGCACTAGCTCCTTCCTAAAATCGCATTTCTGCTTCGTCCCGAAGAGCCAATGCTGTCAATCACTGTAGTAATCCCCTCCCTATTTTCTGACATCAGTGCTGACTTCCTTGCAATCCCTCCCACGCAATGAACTTACTTTCAAAAAGGTGTGCAAAGCTTTATTCCTTTCATATTTTGTTCCGTCTGGAAAACTAAACTGATCGCTGGCGTTCCCTGCTTCAAACAGTGCTTCATACTTTGTATGAGCTTGTTTCAGCATTCAGCATTAATTTAAGTAATTATAAGAGTCGGCATTTTTACTGTTTATTTAAATCTACCCGATTTACAGTAAGATCTAAGCTTCAGGGAGTAGACAGCCTTTTACAGTGAGTTAAAATGTATGTGTTGATTTGCATTTCTAAAATTCAGCTACTTTAACTATTTTCTCTGGACAGCTACCAGTACACCTGTGCAAAATCAGTTGTTGTTGAAACTGCCCTGGGAAAGCATGCACGTTTATCGTACAGCAGTGTGCTGCCTTTAGAAAGCCTTCTTAAACTCTTGTACTTCTGCTGGTTTGTTTTTACAAACACTGTAGGGCTGAGCAGCTATGAATATTTACTGCTGGTTATTAACCAAAATGCTTTTCTCATCATGGACTACATGCTAACATCTCCAAAGTTTTATTATGGTATTTTTAATCATAACCGCTCAGGACAGGCATTTTATTTCTGTCCGATTCTTCAAATTAGCAGCGTGAACAACGCTAAGGACAATGCTAAAAATGAATCCAATGTTTAGTGTGTAGTTGCCCATAAAAGGCGTAAAGACAACTTTCCAATGAATTAGAAGCTTTGGATTGCTTGAAGGTAGTGGCGCAAGCTGTGTTATTTATTTATTTATGTTATTTACTTTTTCTCAAGGAGGAGAAGCCTTCGAACTAAACTTTCACATACCTATTAAATCAGATAACTATTAAAATATATCTGGGTGAATAATATAAAGTGTTTATTTTACATTCAATTGTGGAGGAGCAGAACAGAGCACGGGCATAAGTTAGTTACATTAAACTGTAGCATGTTGTGTGTTGTACAGTCTGTTCCGTAATATGGCATGGATAGTAGTCTCTATAAACCTTGCATTTTTGTCATGCAAAGGATTCTTTTTTCTTGCAGTGCAACTGTGCAGTCTTGGATAATTGCTAGTTTAGTATGGGACACAGGTTTGCTCTGTTGAATAGACAATGCTGCAAGGCAGTTATCTTGTTGTTGAATCCAATTCTACTTTTTCTACTTGGATTTACCGAGATCTGTTCAAACTGCATGCAATTTGATTACATTGTGTGCAGCTCTGAGAATTATTGCAAGTATAACGATATTCATATTGTTTAACATTGGAAAATGTATCAATAGTTTGTGCACCACACATGGCCAAATCTCACTGCCATATGGGTGCACAGAACCCTTAGAGACTTGTGATAGTATACAAAAGGAACAAACTGTGATGGTAGGAGAAGACATGCCTACCAGATTATGCGTACAAGGTTTGAAACTAAAATGTATGTCAATGTTAAGTTGTCAATCTCGCCTTCATTCTTGCTGGATGGGTTCGGAGCCAAACCTCGGCTCCGACTCGGCCTAATACTAAAGCTCGAGAGCTATTTTTACCGGCTCGAGGCTGTACTATGTCCCATAATGCTAGGCGTGAAATACCCAGATCTCGTTTGCCGCTTCAGCTACGAGGTTGCATTTTTCACCGGCTCCAGGTCGTATTCTAAATTGTTGTATCTTTACTTAGTTTTTGACAGAATTTTTCTTAGTAGTTTATTTAATTAGTAATTTTAGAGATAGCGACTAGTTCCCCCTCCCCTTTTCTGTAGTTTTTCCCTACCTTTCTTCCACCCTTAAGGTGGTCGGGCCTCTAGCCCTCCCTTTAGTAGTTAGTACAGATTCCCCTTAGTGTGTGTGTGTGGAATTTCTGTCTATTTTTACTATTAGTTTACAAAAGTTTTTTCTTTGTTGGTAGTGTCTTTTTCGTGTGTTAGTGTAAGTGTTAGACTACTGTATCCCCCTGTGGTATCATGTCAAAGGATACCAAGGTATCGGGATTCAAGAAGTGTGACTTGTGCTGTCAGAAGATGTCTCTGACAGACGGTCACACTTCTTGTGTGTATTGTTTGGGCCCTCTGCACCTGCAGGACTCTTGTTCCATCTGTCACGCTTTCAGCCCTAGAGTCCTGCAGGAATGCAGAAATAAGCTCATTCTCAGAGGCTTATTAAAGCCTGAAGGTTCTCCGTCCAAGCCTATGACTGGAAAACCTTCAAAGCCCGCCATATCGTCGGCTCCATGTTCGGAGCCGGCGCCGAGCGGCCCTCTTTCTGCCTCATCTGTTCCGGCTGGAACCGATACATCAAGGCCTCAGTCGGCTCCGACTTTGGTGTCGGAGCCATCCCCAAGTCGAAAGCGCTCCAGGTCTCCTTCACTGGAGTCTGTTAGATCGGCTCTGAAATCCCCCTTGCTGTCGGAGCGGAGCCATAGGTCTCACTCCTCTAGGTCTTCCAGGCTATCGGACCATGACCTCGAGAGGGTAGTCAGTAGGCTTTTGAAGTCGCAGGCGCTGGCCCAATTATTGCATAGCCCATCTCAACAGACAGGGGCTACCCCAATGCCTGCTCAGGTTCCTCCTCCGACTCTTCCTTCGAGCTCGGAGCCGGAGGCCGTCAGGCTTGCTGCCGTGGGGGCGTCAAAACCAATTCCACCCTTATCGGTTCCTTCATCGGCTCCAATCCCTTCATTGGCTCCGTCCCTGGAGAGATCCAGGCGCTGAGACTCCCTCGTTGGCTCCGAGGGGGCGAGTGGCATCGGACCCTTGTCCGACCCCGTTCTCCCTCTCTGGGCCTCGGCGCAGGTGAGTTCGGCCCCGACATCAGCCTCGGAGCCGTCCCTCTTGGTGCCGGGAGGAGCTCTCATCTCTTCGGAGCTGGGTCCCTCTTCCCTGCCTGACGGGGGCACCTTTGAGGTCATGAGGAGCGTGCTGGCTCCCATACCGGCGCCACAGTCTGCCTCGTCGGCCCCTCCCTCCATGGTGCCTGCTTCGGCCCCTGCCTACCCTCCCGAACCCAAGCGCGGAGAACCGACACTCCAGGCCGCTCCATTGGGCGTTTCCTCCTCTTCCGAGGCCTCCCGTGATCCTGCGGGGGAGCCCCCTCGGAAGAGGACTTGCAAGAGGATGCATGTCGACTCCCCTGAGTCAGTGACATCTGACACCGACCTGGATGATTCGGAAGGGTCCCCAAGGTCTCCATCTGAGGATGTCTCTTTTTCTGACATCCTAGAGATCCTTAAACAGAGGGGGAACTGGTCCGCCCTCAACCCTTCAGAGGACGAGTCGGTGTACCTGGATGCATTCGGTTCTCGCCCTTCCACCTCCTGGGTGTCCCCGCCTTTCGACCCACTCATGGAGGTGGTGGCTCGGAAGGCGTGGACGGCTCCAGATACTATGGAACCAACCCCCAGAGACCTACAAAATTCATTATAGCCCCTGCAGACAAGCAATTTCTCTCTAATGGCGTCCCATTTGATGCCATGGTGGTGGCGGCAGCCACTACGAAGGACTTGGCTGATCCTTCAGTACCTGTCCATCCTCCTAATAAGGAATCTAGGACTATGGATAGGTATGGCAAGCAGATGTTTTCTTCAGCGACCTTTGCCATGCGGTCACTGAATTACCTGTGCCATTTCACCCGTTTTCAGAGAGACCTTCTTAAAGAACTGGGTGATACCTTACAGGACCCAACAGCTGTGGCGTCTCAGGACAAGATAAACTCCCAGCTGGGAACCCTGAACTCGATTGTCAACTCCTCCATGCGGCTTATTTCTTATGCAGCCGATGGAGCGAGTAGGGCCGCAGGCACGGGTGTTGCTCTAAGGAGACACACCTGGATGCGGCTTTGCAACTTTGCTGACCCCTTCAAGGCGTCCTTCACTAACACCCCCTTTGACGGTTCTACCTTGTTTGGACCTCAAGTGAAGGATACATTGACCAGGTGCGAGCAGGAAGGCAAGACTCTGTCTGCCATGGGAGTCCGTTTTTCCACACCTTCTAGACCATACCCTAAGGGTCAAAAGGGCAGAAAAATGTGGTTCCGCAAACCCCAGGGAGTACTGCCTGACGCACGTGGTGAGCTTCCCTCCAGAGGCAGAGGAGGGAATAATAACAGACGCTGCCCTAGGGGCAGGGGGGGGGTCTGCAAAATCAGGGTAGCAGAGAATCTTTCTCTGACAAACCCTTCCAGCACCCCTGAGGAGCTGCCTGACTGTCCACCTTCGGAGGCAGTCGGGGGAAGACTTTCGCTGTACCCAGAAGCCTGGTATTCCCTCACGCAAGACAAATGGGTACGGTCGATCATATCCGAGGGATACAGAATCCCCTTCATCCACACCCCACAACAACCAAAAGGGCCTCTTCCAGACATTCCACCCGGTCTGAGAGACCAAGCAGCGTCAGAAATTTCAAAGCTGCTATCAAAAAGAGCCATCCAGCCAGTTCCAGCAGACCAACAAGGGTCTGGAATCTACTCCAAATTCTTTTTGGTACCAAAGAAGACAGGGGACTGGAGACCCATTTTAGATCTCAGCAGGCTGAACAAGTCTGTCCAAAGAATGAAATTCCGGATGGTCACGCTACAGTCCATTCTACCCTTTCTGGGTCAGGACAATTGGATGTGCTCTATAGATCTTCAGGATGCGTACTATCATATCAAAATGAACAGGCGATCCAGAAGGTTTCTCCGCTTCCGGCTGGGAGTCAGTCACTACCAATTCAGAGCCCTGCCCTTTGGCCTCACCACAGCCCCCAGGGTGTTTACCAAATGCATGGCAGTGGTTGCGGCTCACCTGAGATGAGGATTCCAAGTGTTTCCATATTTAGACGACTGGCTCCTTACTGCCACCACCAGACACCAACTACTTCAAGCCAGGGATTACGCTGTACAGACGTGCAAAGCGCTAGGCATCTCTATAAACTTCGAAAAGTCTGCCTTGTCGCCTTGTCAGCATATTACCTTCATAGGCGCCGTGTTAAACATGGTGGAGTTGTCAGCAAAACTACCTACACAAAGAGTTTCAAACATTCGCAGCCATGTCCAAATCCTACTACAGCAGGACAGAGTCCAAGCCAGGTTTGTACTAGAAACACTTGGTCTAATGGCAGCAACAATCACCTTGCTCCCCCTAGCTCATTTTCATATGCGGATACTACAGTGGATGCTTTTTTCCCAATGGTCCTTCCAGCAGCTTCCCATGTCACACAACATTCTCATCACTCAGTCATGCAAGAGACACCTCTCTTGGTGGATGGTCTCGCCTCAGGTGCTTCAAGGCAGACCTATTGTTCTCCCCCCTCCGGTTGCCACCGTGACTACGGATGCCTCCCTGATAGGGTGGGGGGGGGCATTTTCAGGGCAGGACAGTCCAGGGCACATGGCAACCCTTCGAGTGCCACTTGCACATCAATGTCTTGGAAATGAGAGCGGTACTTTTAGCGTTGCAGGCCCTTCAGGACTCTCTTCCCACCGGGACGATTACAATTCAGACAGACAATATGTCTGTAGTGTGGTACATCAACAAGCAGGGCGGAACCAGGTCCTACCCCCTATGTCGGGAAGCACTCAGACTTTGGCAGTGGGTGATCTCTTCTCAATGGTTTCTGGTAGCAACGCATATTCCCGGGAAGTCCAACGTCATAGCGGACAGATTGAGCAGGGCCATTCTCATGCCCTATGAGTGGTCTCTCAACCAGCTAGTAGCGGAACAAATATTCAGAAGATGGGGTCAGCCATGCTGCGACCTTTTCGCAACCCCTCAAAACAGCAAGTGTCAGGAATTCTTCACCCTTTTTCCTCTTCCGGGTCTCCCTCCCAGAGACGCTCTAGTCCACGATTGGCCCCGGGGTCTTCTGTATGCCTTTCCTCCCTTTCCCTTAATTACTCAGTTAGTCCAGAAAGCAATTGCCTTGAGATCCAGGATGATCCTCATTGCCCCTTACTGGCCTCAACAAGTTTGGTTTCTGTTCCTGCAACGTCATCTGCTGGAGCAGCCCTGGCATCTGGACCCAGTGCCAGACCTTCTAACCCATCAATCGGGCGGGCTGCACCAATCCCTTCCATCTCTCAACCTCACAGCTTGGTTGCTCCACTTCCAACCCTAGCCAGGCTTCCCTTAATTTCTCAGTCAGTACGTGATATTATCCTTGCCTCTCACAAGTCTAACACCAGAAGGATGTATGCTAGTAAATGGAAACGGTTCTCTATTTGGGCAAGAAAAAATCAAGTTGACCCGTTCACAGCTCCTGTCCAAACAGTTCTAGAATTTTTGGCGGAACTTTTCCAAATGGGCTCTTCTTCAGCCACT
The DNA here is from genome assembly GCF_019279795.1 of Protopterus annectens. Lineage (NCBI taxonomy): Eukaryota > Metazoa > Chordata > Ceratodontiformes > Protopteridae > Protopterus > Protopterus annectens. The sequence continues at coordinate 388,527,473 of NC_056732.1, read as the reverse complement.
ATCAGGGTCCAGTTGGCAGCTATTGCAAATTTCCACATTGGCTTGTCAGAGGCCAGTATTATGTCCCACAAGCTTTACAAAGCCTTTCTGAAAGGAACCCTATTACTTCGGCCCCCGGTTAAAGATCCTCCTCCACCGTGGGATCTAAATTTGGTAATGTCTTCCTTAATTCTTCCTCCCTTTGAGCCAGCTGCTTCCTGCTCATTGAAACTACTCTCCTGGAAAACACTTTTCTTAGTAGCCATTACCTCAGCGAGAAGGGTTTTGGAACTACAAGCACTCTCTGTGTGCCCTCCTTATCTTGTTTTTCACAAAGATAGAGTGTCTCTTAGGACTAATCCATCTTTTTTACCTAAGGTACTCTGTGAAAAAAATCTCAACCAGACCATTGATCCCAAATTATACGGATAGAGCTGAGAGAAGATTACATTATTTGGACGTTCACCGTCAACTACGTTTCTATCTGGATAGAACTAAACAGACAAGAAAATCAGAACAGCTCTTCCTGTCTTACGCTTACGCTGAATCACATTAATCTATCAATTGAGGCATAAGGAACTCCCTGCAAAGCCTAGAGCTCATTCAACTAGAGCATTAGCTTCCTCAGTAGCCTTTCAAGCAAAGTTACCTATGGATTCTATTTGTGCAGCGGCCACATGGGCCTCCCCTCATACCTTCATTTCTCATTACAAACTGGACATAGCCACCAGAAGTCGGGCTGATTTTGGTTCCACTGTACTCAAGAGTCTGTTCCATTGAGCCAGCCGGGACTAAGGTGTTAGAGACGCTGTCCCATCCAGCAAGAATGAAGGCGAGATTGACAACTTAACATTGAGAAGTTATGTACTTACCATAACGTTCCATGTTAGTTGTCTTCTTCTCGCCTTCTTTCTTGCATCCCACCCTCCATCCCCCTAGCTTGCAAAGACCTAGAGTATCTTGTGCAAGGTGTTTTGTCACCAGAGTTATCTCCTCAGCTAGCTCTCTTGCTTCCCCTTGGTAGCCCTTGTAAGGGTTATATGTAGAAAAGGTTAGATATAATTGTTTAATATGTTCTCTCTTGTGGTGGGACATGTATGTCCATAGTGTTAGCTATCAAACGAGATCTGGGTATTTCACGCCTAGCATTATGGGACATAGTATAGCCTCGAGCCAGTAAAAATAGCTCTCGAGCTTTAGTATTAGGCCGAGTCGGAGCCGAGGTTCGGCTCCGAACCCATCCAGTAAGAAAGAAGGCGAGAAGAAGACAACTAACATGGAACGTTATGGTAAGTACATAACTTCTCATTATTTTTAGTAACACCAGAAAACCACCAGTTTTATGAAGAACACACCAAGGTATGATGCAGAAATCTGAACATTCACTGAAAATCTGGATAGCTGAGATGAACTCATACAACAAAGTTAGTGATCTGTAGTCATTCAGAGATGATTTTCTCCTTTCCATATTTGTTTAATTAAGTCAGGGAGTAAAGACACTTTCTTCTGGGGCAGTCATACTCCTCCTCTGTTTTTTCAGGACTACCCACATGTGTGTCTGTATGTGTATATATATGGATCCCATTTGTTGTTTACAGTTCTCTGAAACTGACTTTGCAGAGACCACTACTCTGAAACGTCAGTTTGCCGAAACACCAACTCTGAGATTGCACTACAGTGACAGCAAGGGTGTATTTCACCATCCATACTGTAGTGCAATCCCCATTTACAGTATATGAGTACTGTGCACTTCATTTTCCATGACTTACATAGCTGTTACACCTACCTGCATTACTGGTATGGTGCACTAGAAGCTCTGACAGCAAACGTTTTGCGGAAATGACATTGAGCAAACTGACAATGTAATGTGGTCCTATCTCGCCTAGATTCATTACTGATGGGCTCGGAGCCGAGAATCGGCTCCAACTCGGCCGCTATAAATAGCACAAAGTCTCTAATTGGCTGGGCTAAGCCTGTATCCCAGGATGCACCACTCCCAAACCCCCAGATCTCGTTTGCCGCTCGTTGAGTGAAGACGTGGTCTCGAGCTTGGCTGTGGCTAAGTACTTTATTGAACTATTTACTTAGTTTTCTGTGGAATATTTTCCAACCAAAAGCTATTTTAATAGCTACGTTTTGTGTCTGAGTGTTTTTTGTGACCTTTTCCATTGATAATTGTAGTTGTGGTATACTTGTGTTTGGCGGGCTAGGCCCGTTTAAGTTAGAGGGCCTTAGCCCTGTTCGGTATGGCTCCTTGGATGTTCATCGTGTTACCCTGCTGCAGTCATCACACTTGGGTTATCCTGTCATCAGGCGGTCCCGCAGTCGGCCAGAATTCCAAAGTCTTGGTCCGTCGTCGGTTGCTGTCGCTTCTTCTCTGACGTCAGTGCGCCAGGGGTATATATAATGCATCCAACACCATTTTCTTCAGTCTTTCTTGCCGAGCGGTGCCCGAAGCAGAAGCAGTTCGCAAGTGCCGGTCGGCTGACTCCTGAGATTTTCGAAGTCGAATTTCAGATCTGAAGTCTTCAATAAAGCTAAGTACCCCATTGGGGAAACTTTTCTTGCCTCAGACCGATGTCAGAAAAAGTTAACAATTGTATTTCTTGTGAGAAGCAAATACCTCATAAGGATTTTCATTCTTACTGCATACCTTGCCTAGGCCCAGACCACGACGTCACTGGTTGTCGTTTTAGTGCTAGGTTTAATAAGCGTACTATTAAAAGACGCTTTGATTTCGCACGACACTACTTCGGTAGAAAATTTAACTACACTATGCCATCGGAGCAACTGACTACCGGCGTGCACAAAAAACGCAAGGATAAGGACAGGCAGCCTAGACCCAAGCCAGACTCCAAGGCCTCGGCTGGTCCGGTCTCCGGTTCACCAGTCTTCAGTGAGGCTCCAACGCAGCCCCTGACTACCGCAGATCTGGAACCCGAGACCGCTTTGGAACTTTTGGCGGAAAGTACTAGGCCGACGCAGCCATTTTGTTTAGCCCCTACCGACGACACTGCTGAAAAAGATGTCGGTGCTGCAGAAACACCTTCGGTTACTGAAGGCGTCTTCAGACCGACTACGCTTACCATAAAAACGTATCCTAAGACTAAGACTCCTATTAAACCTAAAAAGACTGCACTTCAGTCTCCAGTTCAAGGCCCCATGCCTAAGAAACAGATGCTCAAAATGGCTGAAGATTTGATCTCTTTAATCGGGGGTTCCCAACCCCCACCCGACAAAAGGCCTAGACAAGAGGAAGATTATGCCTCCTCTGAACAAGTGTCTATTTCCTCAGGCTCCTCTGAGGACCAAGATTACTCCTTCTCCCCTTATGAAGATTCTGATGCTGAGGATTCTATTCCCTCAGCTTCTCCTCCTGAAGACTACTACTTTGGGGAAACTTTACACACTATGAGGGAACATTTTCACTGGGAAGGTCAGGACTACTCTGACTCAAAGAAAAGGCTCAGAGAGTTTCTTTTACTCCCCCAGCACAGACCACTTGCCATCCCCCCAGTTTTAGACATTGTGGATGATGTTTACTTAGAATCCAGTTTGAACCCAGATTCTCTGCCTCCTGCTCCGGCCAAACCTGACAGATACTATAGAGTGCCTGATTCCCTCAAATTTCTTTATAAAAGCCCTATTGCTGATCCAGAGACTATCTCCCAGGGTCCCAAAGGGGCTAAGGCTTCTATGGCAAAAAATCATGTACCCTCTGAAAGGGACTCCAGAGCACTAGACAGGTGGGGGAAAAAGGTTTACACCTCAGCCACTCTAGGTATGAGGGCACTAAATTGCCAATTTCACATGCTAAAATATCAGCAATTTCTAATGTTTCAGTTAAAACAAAAAATGAGCACACTCCCTCAACAGTCTGAATTGAAAGAAATGCAGGATCTGTTGCATGCAACTGAACAGGTGGGCAAACATACTTTACAATGTGGGTTTGATTCTTTGGAGACTTCCTGCAGAGCAGCTGTCACTGGGTCTGTTATACGTAGGCATGCTTGGTTAAAGGAACAAACTCTGCCTGATCATGTTAAAGCAAAGCTTCTAGATGCTCCCTTACAGCAGGATGTTCTTTTTGGAGTTAAAGCAGAAGAAGTCTTAAAGAAAATGGAGGATAAGGCAAAATCTATGCAGACAGTCAAAGATTTCCTACAAGTACAGCCCCCTCGCTTCAGCAGAAATTGGCCAACAAAAAATTGGTCCTTTCCAGCTACTGACAGACCACAGAGGGGTAAATACAGATGTCCAAGAGGCAGAGGACAACCACAAGCCCAGTACAAACCTCGACAATGGGGCACTGTAACACAGAAGGGAGGAGAAGACAGGTCCCGAACTACCAGAAGGCAAACTCAATGACTTGCACCTCATCTGGCCAAGCAACTCTGTCTTGGCAGCCCCCTTGGGAGGAAAACTCGCACTTTTTTCAGACAACTGGCACATTGTCACAAAGGACAAATGGGTCCTAGACATAATTTCATGAGGATACAGATTCCATTTTCACACCTTGCCAATGAAAAGAGGAATGCCAAACCTGCCACAAAATCAATGGGCAGAGGCACAAAAACAAATTACAGCTCTCATGGACATGAGAGCCATTTAACTGGTACCTACTCGAGAGCAAGGCCAAGGATTTTACTCAAGACTCTTTCTAGTACCCAGAAAGGACAATGCCTGGAGACCAATTCTGGACCTTTCAATTCTAAACACCTTCTTACAAGTACCCAAATTCAAGATGCTAACACCATAGCAGCTTCTTCCCATGTTGGGCAAGAAAGCATGGCTAGTAACGTTGGACCTCAAGGAGGCATACCTGCATGTCCCTATCAGACAAAGTTGCAGAAGATACCTCCATTTCATTGCAGGTTCAACCCATTACCAATTCTCTGCACTGCCCTTTGGCTTATCTACTGCGCCCAGGGTCTTCACAAAATGCCTGGCACCAGTAATTGCATACTGCAGACAAAGAGGAATTCAAATATACCCATATCTGGACGACTGCCTCATCCAAGCAGAAACCAAGGACATCCTCTTACAACATCTGGCTTTTGTAAAACGTCTTCTAAGTTGCCTGTGGTACTGACAACTTAACATTGAGAAGTTATGTACTTACCATAACGTTCCATGTTAGTTGTCTTCTTCTCGCCTTCTTTCTTGCGTCCCACCCTCCATCCACCTAGTCTGGAAAGACCTAGAGTATCTTGTGAAAGGTGTTTTTTGTCACCAGAGTTATCTCCTCAGCCAGCTCTCTTGCTTCCCCTTGGTAGCCCTTGTAAGGGTTATATGTAGAGGAGGTTAGATATAGTTGTTTAATATATTCTCTCTTGTGGTGGGACATGTATGTCCATAGTGTTAGCTATCAAACGAGATCTGGGTATTTCACGCCTAGCATTATGGGACATAGTATAGCCTCGAGCCAGTAAAAATAGCTCTCAAGCTTTAGTATTAGGCCAAGTCGGAGCCGAGGTTCGGCTCCGAACCCATCCAGCAAGAAAGAAGGCGAGAAGAAGACAACTAACATGGAACGTTATGGTAAGTACATAACTTCTCATTATTTTTAGTAACACCAGAAAACCACCAGTTTTATGAAGAACACACCAAGGTATGATGCAGAAATCTGAACATTCACTGAAAATCTGAATAGCTGAGATGAACTCATACAACAAAGTTAGTGATCTGTAGTCATTCAGAGATTATTTTCTCCTTTCCAGGTTTGTTTAATTAAGTCAGGGAGTAAAGACACTTTCTTTTGGGGCAGTCATACTCCTCCTCTGTTTTTTCAGGACTACCCACATGTGTGTCTGTATGTGTATATATATATGGATCCCATTTGTTGTAACGAAGTTACAGTTCTCTGAAACTGCCTTTGCAGAGACCACTACTCCGAAACGTCAGTTTGCCGAAACACCAACTCTGAGATTGCACTACAGTGACAGCAAGGGTGTATTTCACCATCCATACTGTAGTGCAATCCCCATTTACAGTATACGAGTACTGTGCACTTCATTTTCCATGACTTACATAGCTGTACACCAACCTGCATTACTGGTATGGTGCACTAGAAGCCCTGACAGCAAACGTTTTGTGGAAATGACATTGAGCAAACTGGCAATGTAATGTGGTCCTGTCTCGCCTACATTCATTACTGATGGGCTCGGAGCTGAGAATCGGCTCCAACTCGGCCGCTATAAATAGCACAAAGTCTCTAATTGGCTGGGCTAAGCCTGTATCCCAGGATGCACCACACCCAAACCCCCAGATCTCTTTTGCCGCTCGTTGAGTGAGGACGTGGTCTCGAGCTTGGCTGTGGCTAAGTACTTTATTGAACTATTTACTTAGTTTTCTGTGGAATATTTTCCAACCAAAAGCTATTTTAATAACTACGTTTTGTGTCTGAGTGTTTTTTGTGACCTTTTCCATTGATAATTGTAGTTGTGGTATACTTGTGTTTGGCGGGCTAGGCCCGTTTAAGTTAGAGGGCCTTAACCCTGTTCGGTGTGTCTCCTTGGTTTCTTTTAGGGGCTTTGCGTTAGAGTCCCTTCTCCTCCCTTCATGTTGGTGTCATTTTGTGTGGCTTTAAAAATGTCAGGCAAAGATCAGAAGGAACATAAGCCTTCTGGGTTCAAAAAGTGCGCCAAATGTTCATATAAGATGTCTTTAACTGATGGCCATGCCATCTGTGTATACTGTTTGGGCACTATACACTTGCAAGAGTCCTGCAGTGTGTGTCATTTGTTTAGTTCCAGGGTCTTGCAAGAGAGAAAAAATAAGTTGATTCTCAAGGGCCTGGTAAAACCCGCCTTTGAAGAAGCTTTGGCGTCTTCTCCCCCTAGCGGGAAATCTAAAACAAAAAAGAGATCTCCGGCTCCATCCAGTTCGTTGGAGCCATCGGAGAAAAGATCGAAGACTGTTTCACCTTCCTCGGCTCCATTGGTCTCGGAGCCGCAGGAGATGCTGTCGGTACCGAAGACCGCTTCCTCGGTTCCACTGCCTTCGGAGCCGAAGGAGGTTTCTGTTGTGTTGGAGCCGACCACGGCTCCAATTGTCTTGGAACCGATTCAGAGCCATTCTCCTAGCTTCATGTTGGATCCTTTAGAGAAGACTTCTCAACCCCCTTCTGTGTCCTCCAAGCCCACCAGGTTGTCTGATTCGGATTTGGATAGGGTGGTGCAGAGGCTCCTCCAGTCACCAGTGTTAACAAAATTATTCTCGGCTCCAGCCCAGTCGGTTCCGGAGCCTGTCCTTGTGTTGGTTCCGATAATTCCTCCTCCGACCACCTCTGTGTCATCGGAGCCGGAGTGTTCTGAGTCGAGTGAGGTCCTTGGGTCGGCTCCGAAACCCCCTGTGAGTTTTTCGGCTCCGACCTCGGCTCCAACCCTTTCCGTCCCATCTGATGGTTTCGGCACTCGGGTTTCATCTGTCAGACCCGAGGGGGATACATCGGGGCTCCAGACTTCGGCTTCGAGTCTCCCTCTTGGTGCTACGGCTGGGGGAGCCCCTGTTCCGATTGTGGTCTCGGAGACGGGTCGCTCCTCGGATTCAGGTGGACCCGCCTTCGAGGCCATGAGGAGCGCACTGGCCAGGTCTTCGGTGACATCACTCGCGTCAACCACTCCTTTCCCAGACACTGTGACTAGAGCCTCTGATGCCCCCCTATCTGCAGGCAGCGGGGCTCGAAGGCCTGAGGATACCCCCATGCATGGTCCCCTGCTTTCTGAGGGCCCTTCAGAGTCCTTGCTTGAAGAGCCTCCCAGAAAGAAGCTGTGTAAGAGGAAGCACATAGACTCCCCAGATGAGTCTGTCACCTCAGACACCAACCTCGATGATGCAGAGGGGTCCCCAAAGTTGTCCTCCGACGATGTCTCATTCTCCGACATCCTGGAGATTTTGAGACAGAGAGGCGACTGGCCCTCCAAAACCCCCTCTGAGGAGGAGTCAGTCTTCCTTAAGGCCTTCGGAGCCCGACCTTCCGCCTCCTGGGTGTCTCCCCGCTTCGATGAACCGTTGGACCTTATTTGTCGAAGGGTGTGGGAACACCCTGACTCTGTGGAACTGGTTCCCAGCCGCCCCAACAAGTTTTTGTCTGCCTCCTGGGAAAGAATTTTTGACGAAAGGAGTTCCTGTGGATGCCATGGTGGTGGCATCTGCCACTCAGCAAGAAGTTGCAGAGGCTTCTGCTTCCGTTCTTCCTCCTAACAAGGAGTCTAGGAGTATGGATCGGTATGGAAAGCGTACGCTGTCCTCAGCGACCTTTACTTTGCGGTTGCTGAATTATTTGTGTCATTTTACGAGGCTCCAAAGAGATCTCCTCAAGGAGTTGGGAGATACTCTGTCGGGTAACTTGCCTGAGGCGGTGAACCAGACTGTCAATGCCTAGCTGTCTACCCTGTCTTTTATTGTTAACTCGTCCATGAGGCTCATATCCTATGCAGCCGAGGGGGCGGGTAGGGCAGCTAGCTCAGGCATAGCCCTCAGGAGGCAAGCCTGGATGCGCCCGTGTCACTTCATGGAGGCCTTCAAGTCTTCCTTCACGGACGCTCCCTTTGATGGGTCCTCCCCCTTTGGACCCAAAGTGAAAGACAGTCCCACCAGATGTGAGCAAGAGGGTAAGACTTTGTCTGCCGTTGGGGCCCATTTTTCGCTTCCCTCTAGACCTTATCCCAAGGCGCAGAGGGGAGGAAAGATGTGGTTCAGGAAGTCTCAGAAGTCTTATCCTGACCATCATGGTGACCCCCCCCTCCAGAGGCAGAGGAGGGGGTAATTACTCTGGAAGACGTCGCCCTAGGGGCGGGGGAGGCCCCCGCAACTCAGGAGACCGCGAGTCCTTTCGTGGTTCCTCCTACCAACGTCCCTGAGGGACTGCCCGACTGTGCCTCTCCGGAGCCAGTCGGGGGTTGTTTCTCAAAGCATCTGCAAGCCTGGGAAAACATCACTCAGGATCGTTGGGTGCTTCGAATTATTGCCGGAGGTTACACCATTCCCTTTATCTCACCCCCTCCGCCACTCAAGAGAGTCCCAGACATTCCACCCAGTCAAAGGGACCAAGCAGCATTAGAAGTCTCAAAGCTGCTGAAAAAAGGAGTCATCCAACCAGTCCCCTCAGACCAGATCAGATCAGGAACTTACTCAAGGTTATTTTTGGTGCCCAAAAGAACAGGGGACGTGAGGCCCATCCTGGATCTCAGCCGTTTAAACCGCTTCGTCAGGAAGTCCAAGTTCCGAATGGTCACTCTTCAAACCATTTTTCCCTTGTTGGAAAAAGGAGTATGGATGTGCTCCATCGATCTCAATGACGCCTATTATCACATCAAGATAAACAAGGCCTCCAGGAATCACTTATGCTTCCGGCTGGGAGCCAGTCATTTCCAAATTCGAGCCCTGCCCTTTGGTCTCGCCACAGCCCCCAGGGTGTTTACCAAATGTCTGGCAGTGGTGATTGCTCACCTGAGACGTCTAGGATTCCAGGTGTTTCCTTACCTAGACGACTGGCTTCTCACCGCCCCCACCAGGCATCTACTTGTTCGAGCCACGGAGGCCACCATCAACTTGGGTCAACTCCTAGGGATTACTTTCAACTGGCAAAAATCTGTCTTGCTGCCATCACAATGTGTTGCATTTATCGGCACAGAGCTAGATTCCGTAGAAATGAGGGCTTTCTTTCCTAAAGAAAGAATAAAAGTGCTACAGGCTCAGGTTTTGGCCTTATTACCTCTGAAAAGGTCCAAGCCAGACTAGTTCTTCAGTTACTAGGTTCCATGGCGGCCACTGTCCTACTAGTACCCCTGGCCAGGCTACATATGCAGACACTACAGTGGCTTCTTTCGGTCCAGTGGTCTTTCAAGAGC